>NW_019724831.1:2820-47434 GCF_002891405.2 Cryptotermes secundus | reverse complement strand
CAATTCTTTCGCGGGCCGGATAAGATCACATCGCGGGCCGTAGTTTGGATATCCTTGGTCTAGCGGACCGAGTAGGATAGAGGTCTGCCGCCCTTTCACCTGAGGACGGAAACAGACCCAGTTTCCGAAACGCTAAGTTCTTTAGCATACACAATTATGGACGAAGTTCAAATATTCACAAATCCATAGAATTACAAATATGGCAACGGTGGAGTCACTGATGAGATTCTAGTATATATATTTCGTTTTTTTCTATTCCAGCTGCAGGATTGGGGCGAGACGCAGTGCCCTGGATCTACGGTTTCAGTTGTGCCCTCTGTACCACCCCTTTATCATATATGAGCATGGAGAATTTGTGGAATTGCAAACGGTAGGGGGAAACGGAAATGTGGGGAGACAAACCTCTCTCCAGTCCCACGTTCCTCACCACAATCCAGATCGTACCCTGGGATCGAGCGTGGACCTTTGCAGTGAGAGACCGGTGGCTAACAGCCCCAGCTATGACTCTGATTTACGTCCGAAAATAGACGGAGTTCACACTAAGCACAGGGGGGTCCACAGTTGTGTCCCGCTGGATTCTTGACTGCCCTGGAACCGCCTTTCAAAAACTGACTTCAAACATACGCAACGCAAGAAAAATACAACTCTATAGCTGATGTTGTCACTGGCTTGTTTCGAAAAGATTCCCTACAGTAAAATAATATTATTTCTACCATAATACTTGAAGGGGATATTCTTGATTAGATTTATCAAAAGTTTCAAATGAATCGGGTGAAAATATCGTATTTTTTAAACGGTTGCAGATACGAAGATGAAACAACTTGAAAACACAAAGGAACTCCTTCAAGCTTTCGTTGGCAACACTTACTGTAATTTATCAGCCGTGAGTGGCGCTCAAATCACTATCAAATGAAAATGGCGTCTCAAATGCAAAGGGCTTAGGTAGGACGAGTAGGACTCGTTCCTTGGCCCCCTTGATCACCAGACTTCACTCCATGCGACTTACGGGGGTATGTGAAAGGCCAGGGATACCAGCCGCCAATATCAGCCACTTTGAAAGCGAATTTCATAGGCCATATGCAGCGTCGTTCAGTCACAGTTGTAGCGTACATGTAAACACTTCCCAATGGGCCCCATATCAAACATATCTAAATAGGCTTTATGAGTTTCTACGCTGCTTCAAAGTTATTTTAATGGGTACATCTGTAACCGTTTCGAATTTCTAATTTCTTATCACCCAAATCATTTTTAACAGCGCTGTATAATGAAAATCCCTGTAACAGGCTGTGAAGGCCCATAGGGTTGTGAGAGGTCGAGGCTCCCACATTTTCTCTAGACAGCCGGCTCATAGATGACGGTCAGGTTGTCAGCTTGACGTGTGTCCAATGAACCGGTATAGCGACTGATCACGGGCTGGACGACCGAGGGGTTGGAGTTCGAGTGCCGGTGGGGCAAGAATATTTTCTTCTCCACAGTGTCCAGACCGGCTCTGGGGTCCACCCAACCTCCTCTCCAATGGATGTTGGGGTCTCCTTCTCTGGGGGTAAGGCAGCCTGGGAGTGAAACTGACCACTCACCTCAAGCTAGTTCCGAGGGTCAAGAAAATATGGATCTATACATTCACTCCCCCATACGCCTTCACTGAGTATTCCTTAATTAGTTAAGCAAAGAGACAAATTTACCTTGCCTTTTCCTACATAGTGAAAATACAAGAACTCAAAAAAGTTGTTATTTGTACGTCCTTGTTTGAGGTGGGTATGTGAGACGTGTATATGCACTTCCGTGACTCACACAATTCCGCACTCAAAGAAGAAAGGCCATTGTCACGTGAGCTGGCGAATTGCCCCATATTATGATTTATGTCCATTTCTTTCAAACCGGAACTGCATGTCAGACCGCCTGGGTACCTGCCCGTTAGGCCGACACCGCTGAGTATACATTACGTCAAAGGCAGAGCTGTTGCCTGTGCTTAACCAATTGCAGCCTCACCTCCAACTATTGACAAGGTCATGAAAACGTGGATCTACACATCCACTCCCCCATACACCTTTAAGGCGTAGTGCTTAATTAGTTAAGCACTGGGACAACTTCTGACCACGCCATGAAGACATGTGTGGGAGTGCAGAGATGGCTCCACCATTCTTGACTGCGGCACTAGATGGAGGTGAGTGGTCAGCTTCACATTCCAGCCGCCTTACCCCAGGTAGCCACTGGATAAGGGGTTGCGTGGGTTTCAGATTCCGTCTGGCACTGTAGAGAGGAGAAAAATCTCTTTCCACTGCCGGGAATCGAACCCCGGCTCCTCGGCCGCCCGGCCAGTGGCCCGTCCCTGAATATGCATGATAATATTTGACTGAACTATGAAGTTATTTGTAGGTTCCCCTTCCCTCGGCTTAGCAAAGATTTCATGGTGTCCCCTGCCCATTCTTAACTGTGTGTGAACAGCTTCTTTACTTCAGCGCTTCTAAAATCAGCTTATTGTCACGATTTGGGGTGTGACTACTACAGACGGGGTATGGACTGGATATTGCATTTGTATACACCACTCGGAACTACGAGGAATTACAGCGCTATCGCTAATTTCCACATGATTTGCACTTCACAGTCACACACACACTAGGGTTCTCGCTTGTCACTAGTCGTATCCTGGCAACGATTTCAATAGTGGAGATAATACAAGTCTCATTGTAACCGCAGTCTTTCCTTCACAGTCAGACGATCAACTCAACTGAACTGTAGTAGATAACTCTGACGTCTCAACTCAATTCCATCTCTCGATTTCTCTGTTTCCAAGCCCGCATCATGGCAGGCTGTAGTCTCGAAACTCAACTGACTTACAACTTCAGAGTTTACTGCCAATCAGTTCTTGTTGGCGCCAAACCCTTGAGACTCAAGGTCATCATTTTTTTCCTTTTTTCTCATCTGAACCCTTGTGGTTATAGTTCTTATGTGACATACTCTCTAACGAGTGGATGAGCCTGTCGTTTACAGTTGCTGCTGGCTCTCGCCAGAGCAATCACTCTCGGGTCTGAGTCCCGCAGGATTCATGGCCATATTTTACAGTCTCAGATTCTAGACTCCCCCGACCTGGAGAGCCAGGTCCCGTCATTATATCCCCGCGATACCCCAAGGAACTGGGGTCCCTTTTCGTCACCTTCTAAGACTCTCAGGGCTATGGTGGAAGTATTCGAATCCGGCTCCACGCGGGCTTGACTTAAACAATCTTCTTTGTCCTTTTTATAACCCTTCGGCAAGGATCGCACAGAAAACACAGGTCTTCTATTGTTAAGTATTAGTTTACGCGGAAACGTATTTACTCAACTGTTCCGTAGCAACAACTGTAAGTGTCACATCTCGTTTCATGACAACTCCTCTATTTTTGCTTTCGGGAATTACTTAGCAACGGCTGTTTCTCTGGCTCCACAGTTCCTGCTTTGAGCAAATATGCCACAGTATTTTAAGGGAGTTCCGTCTTCTGCGATATAACACAGTGTAGTCCGTTGAAAGTCAAAAGAAGTTTCGGAGGTACATGTCGCCTCAATCTTCAGGATCGAAGAAAAAGGAAACAAAAAAATCAGGGTGAAGCAGATCTTACTACGCGCTACACGCTGGTTTTGTGCTTGGCTTATTCTTCAGATCAGAAAATGGAGAAATGTTTCTCCGAAACGTGACTGACTTTCAACGGACTACACGGCGTTATATCTCAAAAGAGAGAACTCTTCAAAATCAGCGCTTCTAGAACCTCTAATCCTATAATATTCGATATTTTAGGTTTTTATTAATTAGTATTCAAGATTTTACAAATGTTATGAAATTTTGAGAATTTTAATCGTTCCAGTTTTGGTCGCGCCATAGCTCAAGAGGTTAGTCGCTGGCTTCCCACCACGGCGGCCCGGGTTCGATCCCGGGTCTGGTCAAGTGGGATTTGTGGTAGACAAAGTGGCACTGGGGCGGGTTTTCTCCAAGTACTTCGGTTTCCCCTACCAATCTTCATCCCACCAAATTCCCAATCATCATAATCACCCGGGGCATGCTACGATAGGCCAATCAGTGGCCGCCGTGCCGAGTGGACCCAGCTGGACTCCAATCCCCACTAAGCGATTTTTTAAAAAAATTAATTCCAGTTTTACTACACACTTTCCAAAAAAGCATTCGACGCCTCCTGTGAGGAATTAATCGTGCCCATCGTTTGGAAACGACTGTCGTATAGAATTAAGCATCTGAAAGTAAAGCGGTCAATATAATTCCGAGAAATTCTCGTTCGAATATGTTTGACGGGTATTTTAAGATATGGTTATTGCATCATTATACACGCATTTCACATCTGATCTGCGCGAAATGAGGTCAGCTGAATTTCCAGTTATTTCCAGCAACATCCACAGCTGCACGATATACAGGAATGACTATTATCGCAGCTAATTTTGTGATGATGATGGAAACCATGCCAATCATGTTTCTCAGACTAATTACTAGGGCTAATGAATCATGGTCATAGTGACATAACTACATATGTACATACCAGCTAATTTTACCCGAAACCCCCCACTCCACTTCCCAATAATTTGATATACCCTCAAGCACAGGACTGACATGAAGGACTTGCCCTACGTTACACAGATATGAATGTTGAAGGACATGATGTGCACCATCTTCTGTAATAGTTGACGGACGTTTCGGAGGAACATCTATCGCTCTACAGTCCTTTTGTTGGAATTTTTCAGTTTCTCACTCCTATACACAGACGGCAGGAGTCCTTGGACGGGGGATCAGGCCGTCGAAAGGCCGCTACCTACACACAGAACAACCCAAACACAGAATAAACGGAAACAGACATCCATGCCTTGAGTGGGATTCGAACACACGATTCTAGGATTCGAGCGAACGAAGACGGTTCATGCCTTAGACCGCACGGCCACCGTGATCGGCCGTTTCGGAGGAACATACTGTCTCCATATACTAAGCTGAAGAATAAATGAAGAAGGTTACAAGAAAATTAAGTGCTGAGTATCAAAAGATTTCTTTTTTTCATTTCATGCATGCTGTTCTTTATTACAAACCGTCACAACACAACTATATTAAGGTCAGTGCCTAATTTTGGCTCCGCTACATGTTTCGGATATTAAAAGCCACCATCAGGCAAATACATGGCTAATACAATATATATACAGAGTGTTTCACGACTTTAGGGCATAACTGCAGGAGGTGATTTCCTAGGTCTTTGTGATCAAAAAAGTTCATACAAACATGTGTTCGATTTTGGACGGTTACGGAGTTATGACCGTNAACGAGAACGCTCTGTCTGTAACTGGCTAAAAATAGCGACCCGCCAGATGACAGACGGGGTTCACACGAAGGCGTGGACGGGAATGAAAAAACGGTCATAACTCCGTAACCGTCCAAAATCGGACACATGTTTATATGAACTTTTTTGATCACAAAGACCTAGGAAATCACCTCCTGCAGTTATGCCCTAAAGTCGTGAAACACCCTGTATGTATACACCACTGAACTGCAGCACTAATAAAATTGGATGCAATAATATTAATTATATTAAAATACTTTGCGTAAAAATACAATAAATTAGATTATATAAAACAAAAGTTATAGTATAAAATAAGAATCATCGAGTCAGTCGTTGGTTTTGTGATTTTGTTGCGTTCCCATTGACAAATTGGAGTATTCTATATTTACTGTATATACGAGTATAATAAAATGTTATTGTAGGCTCGTGATGTAGATGTAGTAATATTAATGTTAATTATTTAGTCGGTGCCTCATCTTACAAAGTGTTGTCATTGGCATTGACTTTTAACAGACATCACAAAATCGGTCGTTGTTTACATTCTCTACAGAACGGACAATGCAGGTTCTCACGGCAGTCACTGTGAATACTATTGTATTTCTGGCTGTCACGCCGTGCATTCTGATGGACCGCTCAAGATGTTTCGACGGGAAGTGGTGCCTCCATTTTCATGGGAGGTTGTTCCGCGGCTGTAACCATCCTTGACTACATAGGGTCGAACTAGCACGATTATTCATGGTGAAATGGAAAGGATTTGGAAGAAAACGATCGTGACCTAATGAAGGCACTATCCCGAAATTCGGCCTGAGGGACTGAGGAAAGACACGAAAGACCTCTCAGGTTAAAAAGTATGTCGACCGAGAACTGAACCGAACATCCACCAGAAAATAGGTCAGACACATTACAGCTTGAGCCAATCCGCTCGGTAATAGTACGAACGGACTGGCTCAGTCGGTAACAGTTGGTACAGCGACGAGCTACGGGCTGCGCGGACGCGTAATTTTGGTTCGACTGCAGGCAGAGGCAACAAAATCTCTCATCTACATAAAGTCCAGACTGGCTCTGGGACCTAGCGACTTTCCTATCCAATGGGTACTGGGGATCTTTCCACAGGGGTAAAACGGCGGGGGTGTGAAGCTAAACACGTTCCTCCATCTTGTGTAGGGTGAAAAAACATAAAGTTGACCCTGTGCTTAACTAATTAAGCACTACGCCATGATAACGCATGGGGGAGTGGATGTATAGATCAACATTTTCTTGACCTCAGCACTAGTGGGAGGTGAGTGGTCAGCTTAACACCCCGGCCGCTTTACCCCCGGTACCCATTGGATGGGAGTCGGGTAGAACCCAGTGCCGGTCTGGACGACGTGGGGAAGAGAAAATTCTTGACACTACCGGGACTTGAACTCCGAGCCCTTGGTCGTCTAGCACTTAGCCAGTCGCTCTACTGTCTACGTTACCCTGGCTCCGTACCACTATCTTGCGTAGATGTCCGCTCTAGTTATGTCTTCATGGCGCGGTGCTACAGGTAAACTTTCGCCTTAGCCGGTCACGGTAGCCGAGCTCGCTTGGAAACCGGGATCGTGGGTTCGAATCCCATTCAGGGCATGGATGTTTAGTTTATGTGTGTGCGTTTTTCTGTGTTTCTGTACAGGTAGAGGCCTTGCGACGAGCTGATCACCCGCCCAAGGAGTCCTACCGAATGTGTAAGATCTAGAAAAGTCGAAGTGAACGGAGAAGTTCATGGAGGTAGGCCTAGGCTCACTGGTGCTGTAGTGCCAAGGAAAAAAAAACTTTCGCCTTACCTTTTTCCTTGAAGACAGAAAGTGCGTTTCTCCGAAAACAAGGTAACGATGTACCTGACTATCCGGGGTCATGGTCCCCACTTCATGGATTTACGTCATTCGTTATTTGATGTACGATTATTTCAGTAATACGTGAATGTGAAGGTTGCTATACGGACGGCTCACCAGCCAGATGTGAGTCACTGTGCATTACTTTCTACCTATACTATAGGTGAAATCAGGGCAGCGTCATAGCTAAAGAGGTTAGTCGTTGGCTTCTCACTGCGACGGCCCGGGTTCGATCCCGGGTCTGGTCAAGTGGGATTTGTGGTGGACAAAGCGGCGCTGGGACAGGTCTTCTCCGAGTACTTCGGTTTCCCCTGCCAATTTTAATTCCACCAATTGCTCCACAATCACCCTCACCTATCATCTGGGGCTGATACAATAGGCCAGAAGTGGCAAAGTACAAGGGACTTAGTCCCACCCCACTAGAAATAAAAAAATAATAGGTGAAATCAAATCAGGGAGCGAGTTAGTGACGAATTCTAGCTCTGAGAGAGAGAGAGAGCTGTATGTATGCAGTGTTGCAATATTGCCTCCACAAGAACCGTTCATGCGTTGTACGTTAATGAATTCAATCGACCCTATTAATTGCTACATATATATATTTATTTATTTATTTATTTACAGTTACTGCCACATTATTTATTACCATCCATTTATTCAAATTAACCTGTTAGGTTCCATGTAAAAGTCATTTCCTGTGTTTAATTAAGCCGCAAGCAACGAAAGTGAATACAGAGTGGATGTATGCCTCCACGCAGTGAGAGAACTGGCGTAGCGATAAAGTTCTGGAAGAGTATTCAGGAAGTGCTTGGCTATCCTGACCAAAGCTTTATGTGGTCCTCATCGCGGTTATGGAGGGACAGCACCTGGATTGCGCGACGGTAATTCTACCCAGTACAGTCTAGCCACTCTCAGCGTCGGAAAATAAACAACTAACCTAATCAAAGTTGAAAATGTGGCACAAGACTGCAACAAATCTAAACCTAATAGAGGAGGAAATTAAGAGGCGATTGAACTCGGGTAATGCTTGCTACCATTCAGTCCAGAACCTTTTGTCTTCTCGTCTGTTGTCCAAAAACTTAAAAATTAGAATATACAAAACTATAATTTTGCCTGTGGTTCTGTATGGGTGTGAAACGTGGTCTCTGACATTAAGGGAGGAACATAGACTTAGGATGTTTGAGAACAGGGTGTTGAGGAGAATATTTGGACCAAGGAGAGATGAAGTGACAGGAGGTTGGAAAAAAACTGCATAATGAGGAGCTTCATAACTTGTACTCTTCTCCAAAGATAATTAGAATGAGGAGGATGAGGTAGGCAGGTCATGTAGCACGAATGGGGAGAAAAGGAATGCATATAGGATATTGGTGGGAAGGCCAGAAGGAAAAAGACCAGTGGGAAGACCAAGGCGTAGGTGGGTGGACAATATTAAATTAGATCTTAAGAGAGATACGATGGGCTGATATGGACTGGACTGATCTGGCTCAGGATTGGGACCAGTGAAGGGCTCTTGTGAACATAGTACCGAACCTTCAGGCTTCATAAAATGCTGGGAAGTTCTTGAGTAGCTGCACATTTGGCGGCTTCGCAAGAAGGGCTCAGGTCCATAAAGTCAGTTTTTTTTTAGGTAACCTAATCCACGCGTTCTTAACCTCGACACTAAATGGAGATAAATGGTCAACTTCACGCCCCGGCCGCTTTACCAGTGGGCTCCTCCATGGTGCTAATTGTATAGGCCCCATATTTGGTCTGCACGCCGTAGCACTCTGTGTAGACATTTCGTTATTGATTAAAATTTGTCAATATTCGTAGCCCAACGTGACAAATCTGAGTTGACTGCTGGAAACAGAATGGTGACAAATCATTACAGTTGTTGCAATTCAAATTCTTTGTTTGTCATCCATTCAAAGTAGACTACAGAATCATATGTGAAATACGTAACAAGATTACTGGAGAAGTTGAAAGGAATTGGAAGGCGTAATCATAACCTAATCGAGGTAATAATCCTGAATTTTGCTGCAGAGAGTTGGGGGAACAAGAAATTAAAATAGTCGATATCCCAGCCCGTACTCGAACCAAGCACCTCCCGAATATGAGTCTACTGTTCCAGATAATGCTGTAATTGGAGGGGAGGGGCGCAGTTCCACTTGTGAATGGCAGGGAAACTGCGCAGCCAATTCCTATACGGGGTTACTGGTGCGGTAAAATGTAAAGTTGTCTCTGTGCTTAATTAACATCATGTCATTAACACGTATGTGGGAGTGGAGGTACAGCTCCATCCATTCTTAATTTCGCAATTAGGTATAGTAGAGTTGTCAGCGTCACCCCCTGGCCGCTTGCCCCATCGGAAGGAAGCCTTCCAGTACCCCAATGAGTAGGAGGCTGATGGGCTCCACAGCCCATCTGGATGCTGTGGAGAAGAGAAAAACTTTTTGCCCCTACCGGGAATCAAATACAGGTCCCGCAGCTGTTCAGCCAGTAGCAATGTTTGGATGACAGTAAGTAGAATAAAATAATTAACTCTTTTGAAGTCAGGAAATAATAAATAATAAAATGTAATAAACTGTGCAGCATTATGTTGATGTATTGCAGCATCCTATTGCACTGCATGGATCTGATTTTGCGTTTTGCTTTATGCCGTCTACGTGTAACTTGTTACTGTTCACTCTCCGATTTTCTTTACTGACACTACGTGTTTCGGCCTAACTGGCCATCTTCAGGTGTAGAAGTTGCTGCGGTTAAGGAATCACGAAAACGCCTCCAACGAATGACCGTGAGGGCAAACTACCACGCCACAAACTCCCACTCCAACAAGAACACTCAAGAAAGCCTTAGCCAATAAACCAAACAAAACCGTTTAGTAACATCATATATATATACATATGTACCTCAAAATAAAGCCCTAACATAACACATCACATTATTACAGAGAAGGCAGCTGAAGAACACTAAAATTACAACAGATGGTCAACCCACAAAACCAGAAGCAATCTGAGGCAACTAAAAGTAAAAAGTAAAAAAGTAAAGGTATCCCTGTAACAGGCCGTGGAGGCCCATAGGGTTGTGAGATGTTGAGGTTCCCACATTTTCTAGACAATTGGTTCATAGATGGCAGCAAGGTTTACAGCCCTACGCGCCGACCGCCCTTTACCCCCAAGAATATTCCTGGTACTCTTTTCTGAGGCGACCCCAGGGATATAATACGGCTGGAAGGATTAGGTCAAGCAAAAACATCCAATGACCTTATCGGGACTTAAACCCGCGACCCACCGGCTTGTAGCATAGTGCCTCAACCAACTACGCTACCGCGTGCCCCAATCTGAGGCAACTGCATAAGGAAACAGATCAACAATACAGTGACATCACGACAACCTGTACATGCCGAAATATCTAGAGACAATAAAGAGAAACCCAGAAGAGGACATCAACCGACGCTGCACAGAGACGGCAAGAGAGTGGAACGCAAAATCAGATCTGTTCACTATTAGTTCATGTTTTTTGGCGGTGAATTTATAATTTGAGGAAATTTATCTGAATGTTTTTTGTTGTAATGTTTTGGAGATATAAACGAATGAGACTCATGAATAGATGAAGGCAGGTGGTTAGCTTCACCACCCAGACGCCTTAACCCAGGTACAAACTGCATACGGGGCTGTCTCGACCCCAGAACCTATCTGTGGGCGCCTGTTTAAACATGTGTTTCTCAACACGTGAGCCGCGTCCCATTGGTGGGACCTGATAGCTCGGACGTGAGTTCTTCAAACTAAGTCAGTTAAGACAAGTGTTTCTCAACGGCCGAGCCGCGTCCCACTCTGAAGTAAATTCTTGAAAATAAGAACTTACATTAATTATAAGCATAATACTTATGTACGTATGTAGAAATATATTTGTGGGAAACTTTGTTTCTGGTAAGGTGGGACTACGGTTTTTGGTCAAAATGGCTGCTGGCACGCAAGATGATACTGGTCAAGGCACACTGGTACAGAGAATGAATAAATAAATAAACAAAAAGCTCTAGGAAGAACTAACCTACTACTTTCCTTTGATATGACACGAACCGCATAAAAACGAAAAAAAAAATAAAGGGAAGATACACAGACAGCAAGGCGATCTCATAAACCTCCTTAGAGAAAAATTTTAGAGGAAGGATACACAGACAGCAAAGTAATCTCATAGACAGTCTTTTATTTTTTCAAAATAAGGGAAATGGGCTAATAAATATATAAATCCCTTACATAAGCGAATGTACATTTGTAGTCCAGTATTATGACTCGTACATGAGTTCTATTTAATGTGTCCCCTTCCAGCTTATATCTCTGTGTGTACAATATAAACCCCGTCTCTCATGTATATTTAATGTACAAACATGCTTTCGTTGAAATCACAAAACGGTATGGATTTTTATATCCCCTCAGTAGGAACCTCACTTTCCGCTATAAATATTAATGTTGTTTTATTGCTCCGCCTGGAATGGCTGCTTTTGTTACGCAATGAATACAAACTCAACTGCTTCTTCCCTAAAATTTACATTTTCACTTTATTTTTTGAAACGACGTCAAATCACATTCATGTACCAGTCATTTCCAGCAGGCATCAGAACACGCCGCTTTATGACAATGACTGTATGGCCAATTACTCTTATCACAGTCGCACTCAAACACGTTTCGTTCCATTGCAGTTGATGTATCGTCGTTAACTCCATAAAAATGGTTGAAAGGTAAAGTGGTTCCCTGTGGGGCGAGTGGTCAGCTTCATGACCCGACCGCTTTACCCATGGGGAAAGAACCCCGGTACTCACTGGATAGGAGGCTGAGCGGGCCCAACAGAACCGGTCTGGACATGGAGAAGAGAAAATTCTTGCCCCTACCGCGACTCAAAATCCAGCCCTTCGGTCGTTCAGCCCGTAGCCAGTCGCTATACTGACTGCGCTATCCCGGCTCCTCACGTTCAGCCCGTAGCCAGCCGCAATCCCGGCTCCTCACGTTCAAACACAGGTAGCTACACCTCTCACTTACATTAACACTCACATACTCTGCATTTTTCTCTGACAGTGTATTTGTGTGTTTCGTGCGATTCTCAGAATATAAAACACCCTCATTATATTATTACTAAGGTCTTCCATGGAACGAACCCTGTAGTGGAATCTATTTCCTTCACTTCAGAGTTCATGTATCTTGCAAAATGCAGGGAGTAAATTTTCCAAAAGTTTGGCACTGTCACATGACGCCTGAAAGCCGGAATTTCGGAGCCAGAGTAGATGTTCATTGTTAGGCAACGACTCGGTAAACTGGTTCCCGCGGCAACGAATACGTAAGAAACAATCGAGGTATCGCTGAGCCATAAAGATTGAAAACGGTGTTTTCTCTTGGATCCGACCCGAAGCCATATAACGAGGATCCAAGACCGGCTGATACAGTAAGTGACTAGACTGCCGTTGTTGCGGAAGCTACTAGAAATAGGGCAAAATCTGCTGTACTGAGCCTGGACTGACAAAGGCCCTGTGCATATATACATTTGAATACGTTTAACATGTAAAATGTAACCACTTCTTCCACTATGACAAATGACTTACTACTGCAGACAATGACTCTGACAAAAGACAGACCCGTCCTCTTGTCAGAGAGAGCGCCCCACAATAAAAACACTGAAACTGTCAAACAGTAATAACTATCTGGTCATGAGCCCCAAATGGGGCTCGACGCTAAGACTCACTTACGGCCCGACCGACTGACCGTGACTTTGACTCTGACTTGGCTGCTATAGAACTGGCAGTCTCTTGAGACGGCAGTTGAAGATGATTGAGAAGAGATGGCAAGAAAGGAATTAGACTGTGTAGAAAAGACTTCATGTGTCCTGCAGTTACAGTGAGACTGGTATAATTGCTGTGTTTGAATCGTTGCCAGGATATGACCAGTGAAGCCTGAGAACCCTGGTTTGTGTTTGTAACGGTGAACTGTAAAATGTGTAGATCAGCGATAGCGCTGGATTGCCTGTAGTCACGAGTTGAGTGCATTAGTGCAATAAGTCAAATTATGCAATCCATACCCCGTCTAAGAGTCACAACCTTAACACAATCCTATCTGACTACACGGCGTCACATCCGAAAAGAATGTAATATTAATATTCACTGCCATTAGAATCTCTCCCCTAACATTAATATATGTTCTTTCCTTAACGTTTTAAAGCACAATGATAAATCATGAAAAGTGAAACAGTTCCGTGTAGTGTGACTGGTGAAGACTTTTCTTATTTCACTTAGTTATGCCCTTACATGTTTCGGTCTTCAGAGACCATCATCAGAGGGACACCTTTACATCAATATAGTTGGAAGTTACTATTACAATATACACGTATATGTTCTGAACGTTAAAGTATATACACATATACAATTACTATTAACAATATACAATTGGGTATAAAATCTGAAGTGTTTACAGCTACAGCGGCTGTTCCAATACATTAAAATATTTGTATTTGGTTTGTTAAGATTTTATTGGAATTTATAAACCAAGTAAACAACACGCCCTAGAACAGTAGAAACAACACAGCACACCACAAACACATACAGAACAACAGCAAAGAACCCTCTTCTCGAGAACGACAGGCGGCACACGGTCGGCCCTCGTCAAGAAAAATAATAAGAAAGACGACACGAACCTACTTGGTTTATAAATTCCAATAAAATCTTAAGAAACCAATTACAAAAATTGTAATGTATTGGAACAGCCGCTGTAGCTGTAAAAACTTTAGCTTTTATATCCAATTGTATATTATCAATATTATACGTATATATTTTAACATTCAGAACATATACTGCAACGGTAACTTCCAGCTGTATTGATGTAAAGGTGTCCCTCTGATGATGGTCTCTGAAGACCGAAACATGTAAGGGCATGAATAATTAAAATAAGAAAGATCTTCACCAGTCACACTACACGAAACTGTTTAACTTTTTCATAATATTATTAGTGTGACGGACCAGAATGAAACCAATCAAATTCAAAATGATAACTATATGTACCACCTGCTTTAACATTAAAAAAAAATCCAGATTTTGTTCCCACAATACATTCACATTTCGTATGATTCTCAGAACAATCCTCAATTATGAAGACCTTTATCTGGGACATAACGGCGCGTAGTCCGTAGAAAGTCAACAGACTTTCCGGAGGAAAACATCGCGTCCATATTCAGAGTCCAAGAACAGGCCGAACAAAGAACCAGTGCGAAAGCAGGTGGCTCGATCCTGAAGGTGGAAGTCATGTTCTTCCGAAATGTCTGTTGACTTTCAATGGATTGTTTCATAACTATCGCTGTGAGAACCTCAAATCCTTCAATCACAGATTATTCCAGTATGCAGAATTAACCAATCCGTCTTTGTAAGAATAACACATTTTATTTTGTGGTTTAGCGAACTGAAAGTTTAAATGTTACTCAGACTAACTTCACGCTTCAAAAGGCTGGCGTGAGAGACAAGAGTTTTATCAGGCCCATACAGTCACCGAAATGATTTTTTTCGACAGGGTTTACGGGATAAATATCTCTGAACGTGGGTTTCTGTTATCACGTCTCACCACAGAAGTCCGCATTTCATTGCATCGCTTTTGTGTAAAAGGCATTTATCAGCTCGTCTATTATTGCCACTGTTCTATAGCCGCTCTCCCCTATTTCTAAATTCAGTCTGTTTGTTATGACCAGGAACCGGATTTTGATGACATGTCATCTTTTTTTCATTGCATCCTGTGCGATGCTCTTAAATATATAAATCTCGGATATGAGCTTCAGGTTATATAATTGTAAATTTATAGGTAATTTTTTGTCATTTTTTGACATTTTTAGGTTTAAGGTCATTTTTTTATTTTGGGGTAATTTTTTGGACTTTTAAGGGTATTTCTTGTCATTTTTGGCCATTTTAGGGAATTTTTCTTCATATGTTTTCTGAAATGTGAATAATATGGAAGCGAAGTGTTCTCTTTCTCCTTTGGGTCATTTTTTTAAATATTTTCAAGCCATCAAAATCCGGGCCCTGCATATTGCATTTTTGGGTCATATTTTTGGTCACTTTTTAAATATTTTCAAGTCATCAAAATCCGGGCCCTGCATATTGCATTTTTGGGTCATATTTTAGGTCACTTTCTAAATATTTTCAAGTCATCAAAATCCGGGCCCTGGTTATGACACATTTCGTAACCATGATCTCGCACCTCACATACATAAACTCTTACTGCAAAATATTTGCTTCTCCTTCAGTCCCCCTTGATATAGACGGATATTTATTGCCTACCACCCACCTACAAGTACAATTTTAATTCATCAAAGCAGTTAATTACCTTTCAATTCACTTCGCCTGTGGCATTATGACGACTTCCGCCTCCGCCAACCTTTTGTTTTCCACAACAAAAAAAAAATTGTCTGCCTTGCGGTAATTCCATCGTACAGTAATTCTGAATGTTGACAGAAAGTGACGGAAGAGCGCAGCTGGGAGCACATGAAACTGTACTCATGTGACGTGCGCGAACAAACGGATGGAATGCCGAGATGCAATTAAAACGAAGCCAATCCGCTCTGGGGAACACGTCAGGAGCTGCATCCACCTGCCACTCCTGAAGAGCACCGTCTGCCTCTCTGTCACGTGGTCACGTGGAACGGAAGGGTGAGCTTTAGGGCGTTCTAAACACATGTAAAAATGATAACAAAAATAGAAATAAGCTGAAGTGGTTTGTCCGTCCTTTGCTTGGGATATAGTAACTCTCAGCTTCACAATCTCACGCAGTATAAGACTATAGCAGCTAAAACGTAAGGACTTCTTCTAAATTATATGAGAGATCCAGTTCGTACCTCACAGGAAACACGTTACGTCACTGCTACAAAGCCCAAACGGTTAATGCTGTTTATTCTGAGAACCATAAGGAACACACAAACTGTGTGGGCAGAACGTAGAATTTTTAGTATGTTATAGCACGCAGTACATATAGCGACCACTCGACATTAGAAGTTAAAACAAGTTAAAGTATGCTAAGTTTTCCTTGCTTCCGTTTTCTTTCTCAGTAAGTAGGGTTCCTCCAGATGCCATCAGCCTAAAATTAGAAAGTCTGCATTTGGATAAACTGCAATTATCAGGTAATAACAAGTACATTTTACGTGAATAACGAGCAGACCCATCATTTGTTATAGAAGGTTTCCTACTATAAACTTCCCTGTTTCTCAAGCATTACTTTCCAGTCGTACATGTGTTCAAATGATAGGTGGATATGATATTTAATTTAATTTCCCATGAATAACACGAACAAATAATCGATCTAAACCATCTACATTACGTGGTACACGTCACTTCACATACCAACAGCAAAACACTACCAGTACTCACCGAATAGACACAATACACTCAAAACAAAGACTGCTCGCTTGTTTGTGATCTAACTTACAGTCATGCAACGTGTTAACGTCCGACAGCGCGTTGGTATGGTAACCGGAAGTTGCGTAATACCAATGATAAACAGCACGCTTACACTGCACTGCACCAAGCTACTTGCACCATTACAGGCACAAACCTGAGGCTGCCATCCGGCCGCGGTGCGGGTGGGAGGGTAAGACGCCGTAGCGATAGCGAAAAGGGAAAGAACCCAATCCATCCTTCGTCTTCTGTTCCCTTCTTTCTGTGACGCCGCTCTGCTCGGAGGTGTTTCGCACCGAGCGTACAAAACGTGCTTTTTTTTTCCTTAGCACTACAGCCCCAGTGGGCCTAGGCCTACCTCCATGAACTTCTCCGTTCACTTCGGTTTTTCTAGATCTTACACATTCGGTAGGACCCCTTGGGCGGCTGATCAGTCGTCGCAAGGCCTCTACCTGTAGACAAACACAGAAAAACGCACATACACAAACTAAACATCCATGCCCTATGTGGGATTCGAACCCACGATCCCGGTTTCCAAGCGAGCGAAGACAGTACATGCCCTAGACAGCTCGGCTACCGTGACCGGCACAAAACGTGCTTATATAGAACGATAATGCTGTCACGAATTTGCGTGACTGTAGACGGATTTTGGATTGATGATGGGATTTATTGGAGACTCTGATGGAGCGCGTGACTGCACCTTACAGATCACTATTACATGTACATTAGTGTCCAGAGCCAGTCGCCGTTGCTCGCTAGCGGCTTCCAACTTGGAACAGCTCATCAGGACTGACCCCCAAAATTCTTGTAACTAACTCAGTCACTCCACAACCAACTAACTCATCTCAAATCAAGGTCAAAGTCAATTTGCAAGTGACGGTCGGTCAGTCAGTAAGTCTTTGTGTCCAGATATTTGTTACTGTTTGACAGTTGCGGTCTTGTTTTTGTGGGGCGCCCTCTCTGACGGGAATACGGATCTGTCTTTTGTATATGCTGCTGGCCTTTGCCAGCGCAGTCTTTCTCGGGTCAGAGTCCCTTGGAACTCGTGACCATATTTTACTGTATCCAATTTTAGACTTCTTTGTCGCCTCCTACGACTCGCAGGGTCACGGTGGAGGTATTCGACGCCGCCTCCACAAGGGTCTCAACTCATCTCAACTCAAATGGCTGTCTGCATCTCGGCACGGACCGCATAGAAAACACGGTTCAAAGAGTTATATTGTTACATCACGCAGCTGTCACATGGACCCTTAGAGAACATCTCTTCTCAGTCCATTGGTACGTGTCAGAAGTCTGCTGCCTAGCAACGGGCAATGTTTACAGTCATTACTTAGCAACGGGTCTATAATGCTACAATATATTTACTGCAGTGAGTGTTAAAGTAAATTACATAATTAAGCACCGTGCCATGAAGACGTATCGAAAAGTGTAGGTATAGCTCCATACAATCATAACTTTGGCACTAGATGAGTGGTTAGCTTCACGTTCCGGCCACCTGACCTCTAGAGAAAAGAACCTTGGTACCCATTTGGAGGGAAAGCTCGGTGGGACCCACAATTTGTCTGGACGCCGTGGAGAATAGAAACTTATTTAGCCCATGTCAGGAATCGAACCCCCTATTCCTGTGTACAACATAATCGCTCTGCCGACTGAGCTATTCCGGCCCATCTGCAGTGGCTGGGTAAACGATAAATTCAGTTTTCATACAGGTATTCAAATCCCAATTCGAGTAATCCCGCCTCGATGACAAATGCTTTGAATTGATGACGTCTGACAATGTCATATTACGTTGGGTAGCAATGCAAATTCAGTCACATATATCCACGAGCCATATGCGCACCGAATCGCCGCAATAAAACATGACATTCAGCGCAAACATACAGTTTAACCAAGATCTCAAATGATATGTTCAATATACAGACAGCATAGCTGCTTCGTGTGGTGAAGTTGGGAACCCTAACGGCGACGGCACACTAAGGAAACTGGCAACCGCAACGCAACCGCAATTTCCGAAAATTGTTATCAGCCTGAGTTGAACACATGTTACTGAATGGAGGAGCGCAAACTGAGGAAACTGCGTTGCCGTTTCCTCAATTTGTGCTGCGTGCTGCAGTAAACTGCAGAGTGCGTGAATTAGCGACAGCGCTCTAGTTGCTTGTAGCTACGATCTACATCTAGCTACCAATTCAAACCCCGTCTACAGTCACTCATACACGTGACAATACACAAATCCAATCCGTACCTCACAGGAAACACATTACGTCTCCGCTACAAAGCCCAACCGGTTAATGCTGTTTAGGGAAATAATCGCTGTTTACTGTGAGAACCATACGGAACACAAATACACTGTGTGGACAGAATGCAGAGTTCAGTTCGCACCTCACAGGAAACACATTACGTCTCCGCTACAAAGCCCAACCGGTTAATGCTGTTTAGGGAAATAATCGCTGTTTATTGTGAGAACCATACGGAACACATAAACACACTGTGTGGGCAGAATGCAGAGGTTTAGCGTGTTAAAGTAGGTGACATATATAGTGAACACTGGGACATGAATGATTAATATCCTTATAACTACCGTCAGTCATAATGACAGGATACGTTTGTGATATAAGTTTATTCTCGCGTAAATGACGTTATTATTTCAACTTACGTAACACTCACAAAATTTTGCGGCATTACGTACATCGCGGTAAGACTCGCCGCGAAATTAAGCATACGTTACACACTCAGTTTCAACGGAAAATTTCACAAGTTTCAAAAAGCCAACGCCTTCATAATCTTTACTCTGCGCCAAGTATTCTCAGGATGTACAGGGCATGTAGCACGTACTGGAGACATTAGCAAAGCAGACGTTTCATTCAGAAAACCTGAAAAAAGAATCCGCTTGAACGACATATGTGCAGGTTGGTGGAAAACATCAACTTTTGAAACACAGAGTGTGGGCTAAATTAATTTACCTTAGGATAGAGGCCAATGAGGAGCCGGCACAGCGTAGTGGGTATAGCGACTGGCTACGCGCTGGACGACACAGAGGTCGGAATTCAAGTCCCGGTAGGGTCAAGAATTTTCACTTCTCCGTGTCTTCCAGACCGGCTCTGGGGTTCGCCCAGCCTCCTATCCAATGGGTACCGGGGGGGGGGGCAAAGAGGCCGGGACGTGAAGCTGACCACTCGCCTCCACACAATGCCGAGGTCAAGAAAATATGGATCTATACATCCACTCCCCCATTCGCCTTCATGGCGCAGTGCTTAATTACTTAAGCACAGGGACACCTTTACTTTGAGGCCAGTGGCGGGCTCTTGTGAGCAAGATAAAAATCATCTTTCGGGTTACATGTTACGTGGGAAATTTCGTGACTAACTAAGCGACTATCAGATCCTCGTGTTCTAGACCTGTTTGGCTTCTGGGTTTCGCATGAGCAGCATGGTAACAAACAACGGGACAATGGTTGCAGCTGCATTGTGGGAGAGAGGGTGACGCACTGTAACCAAGACCATCACATCCTAAAATCCTTATGGGTTAGGGAACTCGATCAAATTCACTGAGCCCTCTGCTAAGGACGAACAGGTCTAAGAAACACGGACTACAGTCAATGCCAAGTCACAGTCACGTTGTGACCTGCGGTCGGTCAGTCAGTCTGTCTGTCTTGGGGATCCTGTTAGACAGTTTACAGTATTGTCCACGTGACAGTCTCTCTTACGAGAGGACGGGTCCGTCATTTGCCAGCGTCACAGTTGGCAGTAACAAGTCTGTTGTCAGTATGTACATAATATATTTACAGTTTACAAGTTATTACATTTAAGGATGTATATACAATATTGACGGGGGCACGTGGTAGCGTAGCTGGTTGAGACACTATGCTACAAGCGGGAAGATCGTGGGTTCGACCTAATCCTTCTAGCCGCATTATGGCCCTGGGGCCGACTCGGCCTCTAATATAAATAAATACCAGGAATCTCCCTAGGAAGTAAAGGGCTGCCGGCGCGTAGGGCTGACAACCTCACTGCGATCTGTGAGCCGACTGTCTGGAGAAAATGTGGGAGCCTCGACGCCTCACAATCCTACGGGCCTTCACGGCATGTTACAGGGATAGCTTTATTTATTTATTTATTTGTTTTTTACTTTATATACAATACAGAAAAGGTCTTAGTCAACGGCATGTTATGTAAAACTCACCTCCCGGATCGGGCGGTAGGCTATAGCCTGACGCGATATCACTGTTCATTGTGACGTCACAGCGCTGAGAGGAATGCCTTGCTTTCGGCACTCAATGAAACTCCGTCCCCAGGAAAGTTGCTCAATCCCCATCGCTTACATACGCAGGCTCCGTACGCTGAAGTTACCACTGAAACAAGAGGAAAATCGTTAGTACAGACATCAGCTACTGTGCCATCTGTTGAGAATTCACCAGCTATGTAAACGTTTGTTCTGTTAACTTCTCTATTTTCTCCCGTAATTCCTTTACAGTCATATACTCGTATGTTATACGCAGCGACGGGTGTTTACCGCTATCTCCCACGAATAGCACGTTTCATTAAATAGTACACAACATTTCACACACTCACATCAAAATATTATCAATGTTCTCTGAAGAGACACGACACACTGAAATAAAACGACTGCTCGCTCATTATTAAAAATTCATGCAACGTATTTACACCGGACATTTCGTTGCTATGGTAACCAGAAGTAACGTAATTGCAAACCTTTCATCTCACCATTACATTACTTTTACAAACACACACATACGCACAGTTACAGCGATGTGTGAAGGCCATGGTTACTCAAGCTACAGCTACCTATTTAAATACAGTTGCCGAAATCTTGAGAATTTTTTGAAATACGGTTGCAAAAAGCAGTTTCTTGCAAGTCGGTAATATTTAAAACGGGAACTTTAGGAAAATGTAGCCGTAACAGGTGAAATATTTCGCGAATTCTCTCGTAACTCTGCAGGGTCATTTTGTAGCTTACTGTAGGTGTAGAGAGGCTGTAAACCCATTTATGTTCCTGTTGTCACCGTACAGTGTGATAGGGACCTGCAACAGTGTGCAGAACTCACTTTTCGTGACTGTAAAGGAACATTTTGTAGCTTGCTGTAGATGCAGAGAGGCTGTAAAGCTATTTAGGTTCCTGCTACCACCGTACAGACTGACAGGAACCTGCAACAGTGTGCAGAACTCACTTTTCGTGACTGTAAAGGATCATTTTGTAGCTTACTGTAGGTGTCGAGAGGCTGTAAACCTATTTATGTTCCTGTTGTCACCGTACAGTCTGATAGGGACCTGCAACAATGAGCAGAACTGCAATTTTCGTGACTGTACAGGAAAATGTTGTAGCTTGCTGTAGATGCAGAGAGGCTGTAAAGCTATTTAGGTTCCTGCTACCACCGTACAGACTGACAGGAACCTGCAACAGTGTGCAGAACTGCAATTTTCGTGACTGTACAGGAACATTTTGTAGCTTACTGTAGGTGTAGAGAGGCTGTAAAGCTATTTAGGTTCCTGCTGCCAACGTACAGCCTGATAGGGACCTGCAACAATGTGCAGAACTGCAATTTTCGTGACTGTACAGGAACATTTTATAGCTTACTGTAGGTGTCGAGAGGCTGTAAAGCTATTTAGGTTCCTGCTGCCAACGTACAGCCTGATAGGGAGCTGCAACAGTGTGCAGAACTGCACTTTTCGTGACTGTACAGGAACATTTTATAGCTTACTGTAGGTGTCGAGAGGCTGTAAAGCTATTTAGGTTCCTGCTGCCAACGTACAGCCTGATAGGGAGCTGCAACAGTGTGCAGAACTGCACTTTTCGTGACTGTACAGGAACATTTTATAGCTTACTGTAGGTGTCGAGAGGCTGTAAAGCTATTTAGGTTCCTGCTGCCAACGTACAGCCTGATAGGGAGCTGCAACAGTGTGCAGAACTGCACTTTTCGTGACTGTACAGGAACATTTTATAGCTTACTGTAGGTGTCGAGAGGCTGTAAAGCTATTTAGGTTCCTGCTGCCAACGTACAGCCTGATAGGGAGCTGCAACAGTGTGCAGAACTGCACTTTTCGTGACTGTACAGGAACATTTTATAGCTTACTGTAGGTGTCGAGAGGCTGTAAAGCTATTTAGGTTCCTGCTGTCACCTTACAGCTTGATAGGGACCTGCAACAATGAGCAGAACTGCAATTTTCGTGACTGTACGGGAACATTTTATAGCTTGCTGTAGGTGTAGAGAGGCTGTAATGTTATCTAGGTCCCTGTTGACACCGTACAGACTGATAGGGACCTGCAACAGTGTGCAGAACTGCAATTTTCGTGACTGTACGGGAACATTTTATAGCTTGCTGTAGGTGTAGAGAGGCTGTAATGTTATCTAGGTCCCTGTTGACACCGTACAGACTGATAGGGACCTGCAACAGTGTGCAGAACTGCAATTTTCGTGACTGTACGAGAACATTTTATAGCTTACCGTAGGTGTGGAAAGGCTGTAAAGCTGTTTAGGTTCCTGCTGTCACCGTACAGCCTGATAAGGACCTGTAACAGTCTGTAGAACTGCAACCTTCGCTGACCCAGCTGAGACGGGGTTTGGGGGGCCACTAAATGTATGCATAGTATCACGAGGTCCTGACAGCAGGAAGTTTGAGAGGTAGGCCAACATACTTTCGGCACTCTTGTGTCGCAAGGAGTAGTTTTGCATATGCAGGTGGTTCTACATGCGCTTCCTTGTTACGTTATCTATTGACAAATTATGACAAGAAATTCGACCATAAGGCGTCAAGTGTGCTTTTCCTTCCAAATTGTCGCGTGTTTCCTAGGCAACACGACAAGAAACTGTGTGGGGCTTGGATTTGGATGAATATTTATTGAACGATCCCTCTTTAAACTCACAAATTCAATTATTCGCACTTGTAACGTCTTCGGGCGTTTCTTCTTCAATGTTACAACATTCTTGCACCGCTAATCTCTGTGTACTCTCTTCTCTGTAATCTTTTCGTATCATTCTGTATATAGGATCGTTATAATCTGGTCTCAAGTCGAAGTCAATGTCGAAGTCGAAGTTGAAGTCACATTGCGACTGACGGTCAGTCAGTCAGTAAGTCTTGGCGTCGAGCCCCATCTGGGGCTCATGACCAGATATTTATTACTGTTTGACATTTACGGTCTTGCTTTTGTGGGGTGCCCTCTCTGACGAGAGGACGGGTGTGTCTTCTATACATGCTGCTGGTCCTTGCCAGCGCAGTCTTTCTCGAGTCCGAGTCCCTTGAGACTCGCGACCATATTTTACTGCCTCAATTCCGACCTGGTCTTCTCTTATACCCCTACCGTCGGACGAGCTAGAAGACACCTTGTTCAAGGATTCCATTTCACGTGTTCTATCCGCCGGTAGCTAGTGTTCGTTTTTTGTTGTAGTGGGAACTTCACTAGTTAGCTAGCGTATTCTCTCGTTGTTACGAGTTTCATAGCCATTGTCATGCAACTGCCTCAAACAATTCGTTGCTTAGGTTTGCTAGCCGTTGTATAGCAATGGATGCGTTCTGATTCAAAATATTCCGGCCCTAGGCGGCACGCCACGATACTTTTCTAACGGTACAGATCTATTATTATTATTATTAGTAGTAGTAGTAGTAGTATTGTGTGTATGTATGTATGTGTATTGTCCTTTCTCACCACATAATGGAGTAACCATTCGAAATGTACTTATTTTATTTTCTCACCTGTTAATGCTAACTTTAATTTTTCTTGGAATTTTTATTAATTTAATGCCATTATACGGACTGGCTTATTTGTATCTTGTCTTTTAGTTATATCTGTAGTTCTATGTACTCGTGCCAACTTCGTTATTGGCCTCTGTGCTGTTAAGTCTGCACGTAAATAAACACCAATTGAATTGAATTGAATTACTACTACTACTACTACTACTACTAAAGATGGGAAAGGTAAACCTATCCCTGTAACAGCCCGTCTAGGCCCATAGGACTGTGAGACGTCAAGGCTCACAGATGGAGGTGAGGCTGTCACTTTTACGCGCCGGCCGGCCACCCTTTACCTCCAGGAATATTCCTGGTACTCATTTCTGTTAGAGGCTCAGTCCACCTCCAAGGCCATAGTGCGGCTGGAAAAATTAGGTTACCTGAAGATATCCAATGACCTCATCGGGATTCTAACCCGCAACTTTCCGGCTTGTAGCATAGTGACCTGTTTCAGACCCACTATTTCTCAGAAAAAATCTGGTAGCGTCGGGAATCGAACCCGGACCTCTGGATCTGTGGCCAGAGAGGCGGTCTCATTAATATGTTATACGTATATTAAGTAATGACAGTGTCGTAACCACATCATAAGTTCGCGCATATGCCATATCGTAATTGCTTAGTACATGTAATAAAAAATTTGGACGTGCGATGTGGTTTCAAACGGCATAACGTCTACATAAAGTTACTTTACAATCAGTGAACTTGTCTAAGAAATGATAAGGGTGTGGCACATAGATACATGTAAACAGACCTCATTAGCCGATATACTAGTAAGTAAGGAAAATAGGACAGTCAGTCAGTCAGTCAGTCATGTTTAACATGACGCTAAAGCACACTTGATACAGTTCGTTTGACAAAAACAGGGTAAAATAGAAATAGTACATTCTTGTCACGTGTATACAACATCTTTGGATATTACGCACTGTTGGAGCACTACACAACGGGACACACAACCTCACCTCTGACGGAAATAATTCTGCTAGCAGACTGAAATGAATGTTTTTCTCCCTTCCTCTCTTTGTCTCTCTCTCTCTCTCTCTTTGTCTCTATAGCACACAAAGGGCACTGTCGATATAAAAATAGTCCCAGAGTTGAGAACGCTAGTTGGCACAATTATGGGAGTCACTAACCTTGTTCCGAACTAACTTTAAGTTGTACTGGTCTGCTCATTACCCGAGCGCTGGAGTGTACTCTGTATATACACACCAATTTTCGTGAAATTGGGTATTAGATGCACTCACATAACAAAACACACTCTGAAATCTCACATGTGCAGGTAAAGCAAACCTACAGCGGTGTGTGGAGACGAGTACAACACAGTGAGGCGAATCAGAAAGGAGGATAATCCTCATTTTCGCTCAGAAATGGAGACAGAACACTCCAGGGCTCAAGGGGCGATACGCAGCCCAATGCTTACTGCGTGAAACGCGTGTTTTAACGTCAAAGAATTCAACCCATTTCCCACACGGTGCATTTATGTGCTCGTGTGATTCTGTTTTCCTATACAGCATGTGCCGATTGGTCTCGGTTCGAATCCCGGCTGTGACACCGACTATCCTGTTTTAGGGTGTTTTACTCAGATTCCGGGTTGATATGCGTGCCTCACTTAAAGCACGGCCGCTTCCTTCTATGCCCAGCAGCCATCCTACCATTCGGGCATTGCGGCTGGCTACGCACTGGACGGCATAGGGGTCCGAGTTCGAGTTCAGGTTCCCCATGTCATACAGACTGGTTTTAGGGCCCATCCTGCCTGCTATAAAATGGGGCGAGGCGTGAAGCTGAGCACTCACCTCGAACTACTGCCGAGGTCAAGAATACGTGGATCTGCACATCCATTCCCCATACGCCTTCATTTCGTAGTGCTTAATCAGTTAAGCATAGGGGTAACTTACCTGATACCATCCAACCATTCGATGCTATATATTCCGGGATATTCTTTAAATAATGCGCAGGTAACAATAAGACCACCCAAAATTTCATGTCAGATTCGCTTGGATATTTTCCCCCCCTGAAATTCAGTTGTTAGCAAAGTTCATAACACACGCCCCTCAATTTCACCGCCCTGTTTCACGCGGTGGATGCTTCCAGTTATCGCGTAATCCCAAGAACCCTGTGCTGTAATGCAGTGTGGCCTACATCAATATCACCGGGGCGAGGTACGCTCTGTCACGACTGCGCTTTCCTCGTGGGCCAGAAACAGTAACATCCGGTCACATTTGTTTCTCTGCGCTCAGTTCCTAGCATAGGATTCTCGTTTGTCATTTGCTTGGTGCACGCGTGGCGGGAGTTAAGAAATGTGCAGTAACTTTTAGAAGAAAACTCTGAACGGACATACCTACTCCAAGTGGCAGGATGGTATTAATTCAACTAACTAATTAAATGGAGCCGAGCGCTTCTTGAGAACCGAACTTACTCCCCTACTCAACAAACTCACGCATTTTATGGAACCCAAAGGTTCATTACCGTGTTCACAGGAGTCCACCACTGGTCCCTATCCTGAGCCAGATGAATCCAGTCCACATTCTCCCATCATACTTCTTTAAAACCGATTTCAATATTATCCTTCTACTTACGTCTGATCTTCCAAGTAGCCTCTTTCTGTCAGGTTTTCCTATCAAAATTCTGTATGTATCTCTTCTCTCCCATCCATTTTTCATTCCCTGTCTGCGGCTTGTTGGTTACTTACTTGGTTTACTTTTCGACCCTGAAACTGGAGGTACTACACTCCTCGAGACTACAATCTTGACGACCGAGGAATGACTGTTCGATTCCCAGCAGGAAAGATTTTTCTATACAGCGTCCAGACCGGCTCTGGGGCCCAGTCAGTCTCAAATAGGTACAGGGTGAAGTTTCCCCGTGGGCAAAGCAGCCGGGGCGTGAACCTGACCATTCGCCTCCATCTACTACCTAGGTTAAGAATGGTTGAGCTATACCTCCAATTCCTCATATGTCTTCAGGGTGTAGGGTTTAATGAATTAAGTACGGGGATATCTCTACCTTTACTTAGGTTCCTCGGAAACGTCGGTAATCTTCTACCTGACTACACGGCGTTAGATATTTACGTGTACTGCCTTTGTCACTAGGTAGAGCCAGATAACAGGAGCAAATACTCATTGCTGTCGAATAGATGTGTATCAAATGTGTTGGAGGGGGGGGGGGTTGCGACAGATGGACGTGGCTGGAGTCTAGCCATGCCGGATTATCACAGGTAGTCGCTGGCTCCCTTCCCATTCTTGCTTGGCCCTGCAAGCAATACAAAGCATGCATTGCCCGGGGAATACCCTCGTTACACAATCAGAATTCGGTCAAGAAATGTGAGGTCACACGGCGCTGACTGTGAAGATTACTGTCCCTCTGGGATATTACGTCTTGTAGTGTGGTAGATATTTACCAACGTTTCGGAGGAGCATCCTGCCTCCATCTTCAGGCTACAAGAGACTTTGGCTGCAACATATTCCGCTGCCAAACTAAAGGGCGTCACGTCATAGAAGAGATATTTTCTTAATTCAGAATTTTAATCGGCGTGACCACGTTCGGTGGGTCCCTTGTCACCACGGCATGGCGCGTCCTCAGGTTGCGGATGGAGGAGACGGCCTCCAGATATGAAGGGTAGCTACAAATACGTGTATATTGCATAAGTAGTCGCGGACAACCGACAAGGGATGGTCCTCCAGCTTGGTGGTTGGGCGTGGGACTAACAACTCATCGTAAACAAATAAGCGTGTTACGAAATGTCACAAAAAGCATCGGACTTGGCCGGATTCTTTGTATAAACTACCTAAGCTAAGGCAAATGGGCATGAGCTTTGGAACGTGCAATGTAAGTATGTAATATTTTAAGGAACCAAGTGACTATTTCGACGTCCCCACATACAAAATCCTACGCTTCATTTGAAGCGCAGGATTGTTGAGGGGATAATCTAAAGTGGAAGCACAATAGATCACTGTGGTCGCGGTGCAAGGGCCGAGAAGGCCCACCCCTTTTACACGTACATTGATTCATACATTCAAGAAGTTTGTATAGGGCATTTTCGCTCATGACAGATGCGAATGATATGACACTGAGGTGATTCATAACTTGTACTTTTCGTCAAGTATAATTAGATTGATGAAGTCAAGGATTAGATTGGCAGGGCATGTAGCACGGATGCAGAAGAGGAATACATAAAGGAGTGTAGTGGGAAAGTCAGAAGGAAAGAGACCACTAAGGAAGACCAAGTTGCAGGTGGGTTGATAATATTAAAACGGATCCTAGAGAAATAGAATGGGATGTTAAGGAATGGATTGATCTGACTCAGGATAGGGGCCAGTGAATGGGTCTTGTGAACCCGGTAATGAACCTTCGGGTTCGGTAAAATGTTGGGAAATTTTTGAGTAGCTGCACAATTGGCGGCTTCTGAAGAAGGGCTGAGCTCCATGGAGTTAATTAATCAGGGCGATGGGCATTACAAAAAACAAGAAATGCGCATAAAATTGTAGGTAGCAATCGGCTATGAAGACTGATATACAGATAAGAGAATTACATGGAAGTACATGTAACATGCTAGTGCTGGGTTCGGATCTCTGTCGCGACACCAGCTACCCTGAACCTGTGGTTCCGTCAGTCCCTTTAGGCAGATATTTTGGATAATACACCCATTCGTCAACAAACGTTTCCTTTCAGATCCGTTTAAATTTATCATTCATTCATCATTTTACAATTTAGCGCTATATAGTCTAAATACTTAAAAAAAAAGTAAAGGTATCCCTGTAACAGGCTGTGGAGGCCCATAGGGTTGTGAGATGTTGAGGTTCCCACATTTTCTAGACAATCGGCTCATAGATAGCAGAAAGGTTGTCAACCCTACGCACCGGCCGCCTTTACCCCCAAGAATATTCCTGGTACTTATTTCTGTTAGAGGCTGAGTCGACTCCAGGGCCATAGTACGGCTGGAAGAATTAGGTCAATTGAAAAAATTGACCTCATCGGGACTTAAACCCGCAACCTTGCTGCTTGTAGCATAGTGCCTCAACCAACTACGCTGCTGCTACTACTACTACTACTACTACTACTACTACTACTACTACTACTAATAATAATAATAATAATAATAATTCTTAGAGAGATAGGATGGGATGGTGTGGACTGGATTGATCTGGCATAGGACAGGCATCAGTGAAATGCAATTTTGAACACAGCACTGAATCTTCGAATTTCATAAAATGTTGGGAAATTCTTGAGTGGCTGCGTAATTGGCGGCTTTGCAAGAAGGACTCAATGATAATAGTGGGGACACGCGTTATCGTAGTTGATTGAGGCACTTTGCTACACGTCGGAAGGTCGCAGGTTCTTTTCCCGATGACATTGGATTTTTCAATTGAGCTAATCCTTTCAGTCGCAACATCGCCCTGGGGTCAACGCAGTCTCTTAGCAAAAACGAGTACCAGCAATCTTCCTGGAGGTAAGGGTGGCCGGAGGTAAGGCTAATAACCTCAGTGCAGTGTAGAGTATAAATGTGTAATATTTTACTGCATGAAATACCAAAGCTCCTTCAGTTTCAATTTATTGTCCGTTTTTCTGTGTTTTGTTTATTTCGTTCAATAAAAATTTCACTGACATTTGGGAAATTATGATATATCTGGATTTTCTACGTGTGTGTGCCTGTGTCTTTGTTTGGCATTGCTGATATGAGCTTCCAAATCATAACTGCCTTTATTTGCTACAGACACAAAATTATGAAAATAATATTTTGTTTCACTTTCTTTTCTGCTAGCTTTGGAACAAGGATTTTTTTTTGTTACAAATCGCCAGAAAATATCTGCGAATGTGAAATAAATTAGTGTGGTACCTATAACACGACACCCACAGGTCTGGCATTGTCGCAGGCGCAGAACTCCGCAACAGTACGAGTATATCAGACGCACTGCTTGCGATCATTGCTCTGTATAAAGTGAATAGCAGACTTTGTTGCGTCACCATCGGTACTCCGTAAGTGAATGTTCGTAAACTCGTCGTTTTTTTTTCGGAAATGGGAATTGAAGTTTTAAATTTGTAAGAGGGTAATTTAGAAAAAAAAACATTTTATCAGTTAAACAGGAGAGAGCTCGGACATCAAAAACAACCCACGAAAAGAGGAATTTCGTTTACCGTTTCCATGTAGTGTCCGTTGCTTTTGTCCGATTTTACCGAGACTTGGAATGTATCAACAAATTTTAGTAAAAACCCCTTAACATCATACTCGAATTTCATGAAAGTACCTACAGCGGTACTCGAGTGATACATGGGGACAGACAGACGGACACAGTGATGCTGTAAGGCGCACAATTTATATATACGTATTTATTTAAGCGTCTATTCTGTCTCGTTAGGAGAAGTACCGTACAATATTCTAATAGAGTTTGGGATACCAATGAAGCTAGTTAGGCTGATTAAAATGTGTTTACACGAAACGTAGAGTAAAGTTCGCTTTAGCGCCGAGTGGTAGGTAGGTATTCTGTGAGTATTGATAATATTGTTTTGTGGATGTGTGAAATATAATACAGGGCTACTATAAATGCTTCATTCGTTTTTAAAACTCTATATGAAGAAGACGTTTACAATTGATGATTTGTGCGAGTTATTCGTGAGAGATGACGCTGAACGCAGGCCTCGACGTTATCATTCGATAGCATATAAGACCGCAAAGGAATATGACAGAAAGCAGGAAAACTTGTATGTAACGACAAATGAAATTCCCCCCATGGATCTCGGCGGGCGTTACCACTTGTCTCTTGCATTTTCTTGTGTCCAGTTTGATCGCCGTCGGCCTCATTCAGGGCGGACAGCATAAACCGGAATGCATCGTGATGGCGAATTGTAACTGACAGCGTGTACTTCAAGCCTTTAGAATCTTATCACTTAGTTGGTAGCATGCACCAGTCTCAGCTGTGTTCGAAATCTGTTTCGGGGAAGACGAAATTAAACGTTGAAAATAAATAAAAACGGCTAATCCTGTCAGGCGATGGATGGAGCCATTTAGAATTCGGAGCAGGCCGTTTCTAGTACCTTCATACTGTAGTGCGTATAGCTGTTGCTATGCAACGATCGTAAGATGGGAGGTTTTACCAAATCAGTTTCTGGGCAACGGCTCGATGGACACGTTCCCGCAGTAACGGAAAACGTTTAGCATACGGGAATGAACGGTGTCGCCTACGCGGTCCGTGCCGAGGAGTTATAAAGAAGAGATCTGGGGCAACCAAGTCAGACCACGTGTGGAGGCGGGCTCGAATACATCCACTGCAGCCCTGCGAGTCGTAGGAGGCGATGAAAATGGAACCCAGTGCCTGGGGATATAACTGAGCCACCCTGTTCCTGGGAGTTATAAATACGGGGACCTGGCCTTCCAGGTTGGGGGAATCTCGAATCTGAGACAGTAGAATGCGGCCATGAGTCTCTGGGGGGCTCGCATCCAAGAATGACTGCGCTGGCGAGGACAATAAGAAACTGTGAAAGTCCTCTCGTCAGAGAGGATGTTACATAAGGACTGTAACCCCAAGTGTTCAGTTGGAAAAGGAATACCAGTCGTGAGTCTCAAGGGGCTTGAAGCCACGCTGAGCTGATTGGCGGTCGTGAAGCAACTCTGACTTAATCAAGTCAGCTGATAGTTGGCAGTCAGTTCTGTACGGGACTTGAGCATGTAAGAAATGGAAGAACAAACATTGTTAACATCCTTTACCAGGAAACATCTAGTGAAAACACTGCAAAGGAAATGCCACTGGTAGAAGCCGTTACCAGGAAACTTCTAAGAGCAGACTGCAGAAGACTTTGCGTGTAATGAATTGTAAAGTGTGGAAATCAGCGGCAGTGCTATAGTTCTTTTATATAATTACGACGTTTAAGTGGTCAATAAATCTATTCACCAATCAAAAACCCATTTTATAGCCATACACACGTGACATTATTATTAATCAAGTTAACATACGATGAGGCCGCGCCATAGCTCAAGCGGTTAGTCACTGGCTTCCCACCGCGGCGACCCGGATTCGATCCCGGGTCTGGTCAAGTGGGATTTGTGGTGGACAAAGTGGCGCTACGGCGGGTTTTCTCCGAGTACAAGGGACTTAGTCCCACCCCACTAGCGACAACAAAAATAACAACATACGATCAGAAATATTGGGGGGGGGGGCGATTGCTTAACGACGCTATCGGTGTCGAGATTATGTAGCGTCGAATGGTAGGCTGGTAGATGAATTAGGAAGAATGTGAAACAAAGTAGTCGTAATCTATTCGACGTAAAATGCGTGCAATTGCCTGGAGGGACGAAAGGAAAACCACAAAACGTGAAGTGAAGACAACAGGTGTCCCTATTGGATTCGAACTCACTCATTGTCAGCAGCTGTCGGACAGAAATCTAGAACGCTACCGCTACGCTAGCCTGATCAGTTAGAGCGATACAGAGACAGTGAAGTGTACTTTCTGATATCCGGTGGTTTCTTCAATACTGCGCAGGTTAAGACACTTGAGAGTCTGTCATTTGAAGGTGCTACAGAATTGAGCAATACATTCAGTATCAATGAAATCTGCTCACTGAATATTTCATGAGTATTCTTCCTTGTCATTGAAACGCTAGTTGCTAGGCAACAAGAAATCGAAATAGAACGAAATGCCTGTGGTTCATGGTAAGACGAGTGTTCGACCAATCCCACTTCAAGACATCGACGTGCGAAGACGCGCCGATACTTAAACGTGACCCGTTTTCAGACCCCGTACTTGTAATTCTGGAAACGAATTTGGGTGAAAGCCATACATTACAAATAAATACACGCGAATAAGGAAAACATTCTAAACCTCATGGAATGACAATATGAATTTGTCAGGACATTATACATATGCGTTACGTTTGACAGTTATATATACGAGTATAACAAAGTTCGGTATCATATACAAGTAGCTGGATAGCTTAGTTCGTATACCGATGTGCTACAGGCTGGACGGCCCGTGGAAGGTTCGTCTCTTTTCCACAGCATCCAGACCGGCGCTGGAGCCCATAAAGCTTCCTATCCAATGGGTACCGGGGGNGGGGGTCTGGTGCGTGAAGCTGACCACTCTCCTCCATCTAGTGCCCAGGTCAAGTATGGTGGATTTATACCTCCACTCCCACATACATCTTCATGGTATAATGCGTGAAGCTGATCACTCACCTCGAACTAGTGACCTCAAGAATACGTGGATCTATACATCCACTCCCCCATACGTATTCATGACTAGTGCTTAATTAGTTAAGCACAGGAAGAACTTTATCTTACACACATAGGTGTGTGCGTATGCGGGTACCTTCGTATTTTTCACCCAATTATTATATAATACATAACACTAAATACGTTTTCCTAAGTCCTTCCAGAAAAATGTATCCGTCATGGCGCGACAGCTTCAGGAGAATTCCAAATCTATCACTCGATGCTGTGCAGTGTGGAAACTGAAAGCGTTGTCAAGTAACTCCCACAAAATAACAGTAAACTGTCATAAACTGTACTGACGTAGAGAAATATCAACAGCAGAGATACTGAGCTTCAAAGGCCGGCTGCGGTGTCCGCATACGAAAGCTGTTCAAGTGGCGACGAAAGGATCTGGAGGGTCTGAGGAAATTCGGGAACATTTCTAAGCCAAGATGGCGATTCCGATGCGAGATAACCGCGTTTCGAGTCTACAGTTACGGCCTCTCCGCGACGCGGTAGCGTAGTTGGTTGAGGCATTATGCTACAGCCTGGAAGGTCGCACGTTCGATTCCAGATGAGGTCATTGGATTTTTCGATTGGCCTCATCCTTCCAGCCGCACTGTGTCCCTGGTGTCGACTCACTAACAGAAAAGAGTACCAGGAATCTTCCTGCGGGTAAAGGGCGGCCGGCTCGCAAGGCTAATAACCTCACCGGCATCTGTTTGCCGGTGGTCTAGAAAATGTGGAGACCCCGACGTCTTACAACCGTACGGGCCTCCAGGGCCAGCTACAGGGATAGCTTTCCTTATCTTTCAGCGACGGGCTGCGGTGTAGAAGTTGCCATATCCCCACCACACGACAGTAAACTTCATGCCCTATCATAACTACGTTACAGCAGCTGCTGACGTAATTATCTTGTCGCTAATTTCCGGTCCCAGAAGAATGACTATAATGAGGGACGGGTCGCAGCGCCCTAGTCAAGTTCAAGTGTTTACTTTTTCCAATTGGCTTGACTTTCACGGTCGAGTACGTGTTTCTTTGCTATTGATTACGAATTCTTGGAATTTGCTGTTCAAAGGAACAAATATACTGATTCCAGGAATTCCACCTTCGTAATTAAGTGTAATAATAATCCAATTTATTGCAAGATTCTGTACCATTAAAAAGGCAGTACGCGATACCTGCTGAGAGTTGCTAGGCAAATAAGCTAATTGTCTATTAGTAGCTGAAAAATGAACGAGAGCGCTCTTAGCAATTCCCATCAAAAACTTTAACTTCATTACGCGTAACAGAAAGTGACCATTCTTCGCCCGGGGCATGGCCGATGTTCTCCCATTTTACGATGCTGTCAGTATCTACACCATACGGCATTGAAAGGTAGGATGGCTGATGAAATGGAAAGACCACAGAAGGAACTGGTCATGATACAGTCAAGGTACGATTCAAGAACGACAAAAGAAAGCCACGAAAATCCTTAGCCAGTGCCCCGCCCAAGATTCGAACTGAGCACCTCCCAGAAACGAGTATATAGAGTTACCACTTGAGCCGACCCGTTCTATGCTTTCATTGGCAATTATATGTAAAGCAAAGAAATTTATTAAGGATTTGTCGCGTGCATTTAGTGACTATATACGGGGTTCGGATTGGTAATCGCATTTATTGCACTCTTTGATACACAACGTGTGATTACACTTTACAGGTCATTGTCTCACACCCACACGGACACCCACCCACACACACACACACACACACACACATACACACTTCATTGCCGTTGCTTGGTAGCGGCTTCCAAAGACGGATATTCCCCTTCCTCTGGGTTCCCGAACTATCCCTGGCCTCAGCTACCGGCTTCTCATAGCAGTAGCTAACAACAACTGAACCTCGGCAGTCCTTTAACTAAACTCACCAACCAACTGAACCCATCTCTCACTGACTCTTCAATAAATTACTCCCTCCAGAGTCAGAGTTACTTTGCGACTGGCAGTTTACAGCCAATCAGTTCGTCCTGGTGTCATGACCATTGAGACCCACAACCAGAATATTTTCTTTTTGTACTGAAACCTTGCGTTCATAGTCCCTATGTAACATCCTCTGTAACGAGAGAATGGGGTTGTCTCTTATGAATAGGCTTCGCCTTTGTCAAGTGTACGTTATAGGTCTACATGGTTATAGGGAATGCCTTTTTCTTCCTAGGAAGCGGTGGAAAACACCGTCTTCTCTTGTCGAGTGTTGTTATGTTACCTAGCAACGAGTTGTAGTACGGTCTACAGAGAACATAGCTGCTATTGCTATGTGTTCGCTGGAACGTGTATACTGAGTCGTTGCCTAGCAATGGATATATGCATTACAATATAATGAGCCAAAGTCATATAGTAATGGAGCACTAAATTTTAAAAGAATATCATATATCAACGCAATCTTAACCAAAAAACTGTCTTCTCTTTTCTTTCATTACCATATTCAGTAAGAGTCCGTCACTGGTCTCTCTCCTGAACCAGACGCATCCAATCCCCCATCGAATTTCTATAAGATCCATTTTAATGTTATGCTCCTAACTACGTCTAGGTTTTCGTACTGGTTTCTTTCCTTCAAGTTTTCCCACCAAAATCTTCTATGAACCTCTCATTTGCCCCATGCTTGCTACATACCCTGCCCATCTCATCGTCCTTGACTTGATAATTGTAACCTAAAAATGACATAGCTCCTCATTCTGAAATTCTGTGCAGTCTCCTGTCATTATATTTTTCTTAGCTCCAAATATTCCTCTCAGCACCCTGATCTGAAACCCCCTCAGTCTATGACCAAGTTCAACACCCATACAAAAACAACAGGCGACGTTGTTGAATGTGAGATCTACTGAGTCTACAACGATGACGTAACGATGTACGAGGTATTTGATGGCCGCCCATTGTCGGAGCTCCTGCAGTCACAGCTCAGCGCTTTGCAGTGCGCAGGCCGCGTGCGCTAGAGAGATAATTGAATTCATGCGGACTCTGCACACCAACCTGTCACTCTGTGTACATTTGCCCCAATTCAGCCCAATTCATGTTTGCCAGCAGCCGCTGATCAGATTAGCTGCGCGCATCTCACACCACATTCATGCAGAGTTCATTCAGTCTGAGAGTGTGCCGTTCTAATTAATCCAGGTGTACGTGCCACTGTATGGGTGTAGAACATGGTCTCGTGCTCTCAGCAAGAACCACTGGGTAAATGTATGAGAACAGTACATTCAAGAAGAGGCCGGTTAGCTCTGTGGTTATGCCGACTACATCGCAGAATAATCAAGGTTACATTCCTGACAGGGGAAAGAGCGTTCGTTCAGAGCGACCTGACGAGCACTGCGGCCCACTCGACCTTTAGTATTGTAGGGAGCGCCGATGACAGTGGTCGCACGGTCTAAGCCCTAAGGCATGAACTGTCGTCGCCCGCTAGGACACTGGGTTCGTGGGTTCGATTCCCACTCAAGGCATGGATGTCTGTGTTTATTTTGCGTTAGGTAGCGGCCTTGCGACGGGCTGATCCCTCTTCCATGGAGTCCTACCGACTGTCTTGGATTAAGAAACTGAAGTGAAACGAAGCGTTTCAAGAATGTCCTATGCTCCAAGTGGGACCAACAGGAACAGAAGAAGAAGAAGAACTGTAGAACACTGAACAGTAATATTTTCTACAATGTGACGTCTTGTATTTCGGTATAATTTTCCAGCCGTATTAAGGTTGAAGATTGTTACTTTTCTCGATTGCTCTTCGCCCCTGATGATAGAAGCAGTACGATCGTTTGAAATGTTGGTGATCTCTCGGACTACACGGAGTCACATCCCTGATGACATAACTCTCCAGTCACCGTTGTTAACACCTCATATCCAACACAACATGGTACTATTTTTATTCCTGCCTTACTGCACCGCTTTGGAACCGAGGTAGCTCAGTAAATGTAGTGACAAGGAAACGGAGATGAATGAACAGGGGTTCATTCCCCCCAAGCAACAGAAATTCTGTATATTCCACAAAGCGTACGGAGTCCAACCAGCCTCCTATCCGGTGGGTAATGGTAGCGCTTTTAACGCGGCCGGAGCGTGGAGCCGACCAATCATTTCCATATAGTGCCTAGGTTATCGATGTACGGAGCTATACCTACACTCCTCTCATACTTCTTCATGAGGTGGGAATTAATCAACTTCAAGGACTTACTACTACTACTACTACTACTACTACTACTACTACTACTACTACTACTACTACTACTACTACTCCGTGGTTTTGGTCCGCAAGCGAATTATACCGACCGACCGACCGAGCTACCGCCGCTTGTCGGCGAAGTTAGTGCCAACTTTATCTGATAGAGGGTGTCGTGTGGTCAGCGCAACGGATCCCCACGGCCGTTAATTTCGGTTTTCTAGACCGGCTTCAAGGACTTAACATTATTAAAAATATTATGTTCCTGGTCATTGTATATCGTCTTGTTTTTATCTAAAACGCAGTCTAGTTTGTAATTCAAAACACTACTTTTCGGAGACTGGATTCAGTCTCCGCTTTCAGGAAAAACCTACTCAGTAGGGCCCAATCGATGTTGCTGGCCCAACTGAGTAGGTTTTACCTGAAGGCGGAGACAGAATCCAGTGTCCGAAAAGTTGTGTTTTTAGATAAAAACATGACGGTGGATAATGCCGAGAAACGTAACGTTTGTAATAATGTACCATCGTCACAAACTTTTAGATATTGTTTGCTTAACGAGGCACTCGGTAGTGTAGTTCGTTGCGGCACTATGGTACAAGCCGGAAGGTCGCGGGTTCGAGTCTCGATGAGGTACTGTTTTTCAGTTTACCTAATCCTTCCAGCCGCACTCTGGCCCTGGGGTCAACTCAGCTTCTAATAGAAATGTGTACCAGGAATCTTACTGGGTGTTAAAGGGCGGCCGGCGCGTAAGGCTGACAACCTCGCCGTCATCTGTGAGCCGACTGTCTAGAAAATGTGGGAGCCTCGACGTCTCACATCCCTATGGGCCTCCAAGGCCTGTTAAAGGGATAGCTTATTTACTTAAACTTGATTGTTCCTGTTTATTTCTGTTGCTCAATTCTTCTGTTTCACCCTCACTTCTTCTTTCTTCATTTCTTTTTCTCTCTTCTTCCATCATCACGTCTCTCCACTCATCTTCATCTTTTACATTTATTTATTTCGCTATCTTCTTTCTTAAGTGCCACTCTTCGTTCCTCGTCATTTGTCTCTACTTCTTTCGTTCTCCCTGGTTCATTCATGTCTACGTACTCCCACGCACCTCCTACATGCAACTGCTTTGTCTGTGCTGCAGGCAAGGCGCCAGAGCGAGTATCCATGCGGACCCTGCGTCACTTCCAAATGTTATTTATCGTCTTTCGTCATTCTGCAGAAAGCGCGGAGTCCCACGCACTGCAGAGGAACCGACGCGCAACCGCTCCATTGCCATTTCAATGTGCACGTCGCTTTAATTACTGTAAATTTCGAGTTATGTTCGCGGTAATGCTAAAACATGATCCGGGTTAAGTACGAAGCAGAGTCAGTAGATATGTCACAAACGGATATTAACCTGGAAGAAAAAAATATTTCTCCACATAACCTCCACCAGCACTGAAAAACTTGTCCCACCGCTTTTTTTTTTTAATTCGCTTAGTGGGGGGCTGGAGTCCAGCGGGGTCCATTCGGCACAGCGGCCATTGACTGGCCAATTGCAGTCTGCCCCTGGTGATTATGATGATGGAGAAATTGGTGGAATGAAGATTGGCAGGGGAAACCGAAATACTCCGAGAACCCGCCCTAGCGCCACTTTATCCACCACAAGTCCCACTTGACCAGACCCGGGATCGAATCCGGGACAGAACGCTGCTCTTCGATTTTACACTCCTCAATCATGGCCGACATTTTGACTACTGAAACCACCCTCTGAACATGAGTATGCATGTCTGCTACCTAGACTGTCATGAAGCTGAACTGCGCTGCTACCTAGCGATACATATAGGAAACCTGTTACGTCCATTTCAGTTGTTTTACTTCCATTTGTGACCTATTTACTGACAGATACAGAATATTGTTTAACGAGTACAAACGACACAGCACGCACGTAAACTACACGACTAACAATAAGAACATACAATCAAGAGAAATAAAAGACATCTTCCACCATCAGGAGGAAAACAATATGATCCAATGCTGGCTCACGATATTTTAACATAATAACTAATTTTGTACATGCGAAAGAAATCTTAATACAATTTTAAATACATAGGGAAGCTACTGTATGGAAAAGTGAACATCATATCGCGTGCAGTGGGATATCCCAATCAGAATATCCAGCAAATATGCTTAAAAGAAACAGCATCATACGTAAATCTACACTTCAAAAAGCGTCATCGTGAATGCTTAAGGCAAACATCAAAACTAACCGTGATAATAACAAAATTTATATAGTGAGCATTATTCATAGCTTAAGTGCATAAGGTTAAAACATCTTATGTGACAGTGTTTCCTGATCGTAGTGGTGCGCCTCTGAGGATGATTCTTTTGAATCGAAACATGTAAGGTTAATAAAGACTGAAGCGTTGTGGACTGAAAATTCTCCACTTTTTAAAGAGGAACTTCATTAATTTGCATTTTTCGCCAAATATTGCTAGAATGATCAAATGAAGGCGGATGAGATGGATAAGACACATAGCACGCAACAGAAGCGTCAAGGTTCGATATCAGTACTAGGACAAAGACAACTAGAAAGACCTAGGCGTAGGAGGCAGAGTAGAAGCTTTAGGAAAGATGGGAGTTGTTTTAGAATGTAATGTACTCAATTTTATGGTTAAATCTTTCAAGGTAAAAAGGCATTAAACTGTACAACAGGAAGGGGAGTTTGGATGAACTGAGAATGCTTAGGCAGACAGCCCTTAGCTAGCGCATTCCGCAACGGGAACACTGACAGTGCTGACTCGCGCCGCGCACAAAGGAACCGCTGAATAGCTGGAAGAATAGCGACCCGAGATCGAAGCCCGGAGGTGATGGAACGGGCAGTTCGGCCAGAACAGTCGCCGGCGTCTACCGAGAGGTAAGCACGGCCGCAGCCACGTTAGACCATGGCTTCAGCCCTCTACTGTTCAGCCAAGGGACTCATCTTCACGATTTTCACTTCGACAAATAAGCGGGGCGGGAACTGAAAGGTGTCCAGTGTTGCTAGTTGTGAATGCACGATGGCTGCTTGTAACATTAGTTCAATATAACAGGCGGTTGACCGCCAATCTGTTCATCTTGGCGACAAGCACCTTGAGACTCACGACCAGTAATTCTATTTTCCTACTGAACACTTGTGGTTATAGTCCTTATTTAGCATTCTCTCTGAGGAGAGGATGGGTCTGTCGTTTACAGTTGCTGATGGGCCTAGTCAGCGCAGTCATTCTCAGGTCCCCGCGGGACTCATGACCATATATGACCAGATTCGAGACCCCCCCAACTTGGAAGGTCAGGTCCCGGTATTTATATCTCCCAGTAACAGAGTGGCCCAGTTATACCCCCAGGCATTGGGTTCCCTTTTCATCGCCTCCTACGACTCGCAGGGCAACGGTGGAGGTATTCGGCCAAGCTTCCACGCGGAATGGTTAATGACAAGTCGAATAGAGAATCATATTATTCTGGTGGTGGTGTGGCGAACAGAGAAATGATGGCCCAGGACAACGGTCAATATTAGGCCATCGAAACCAGTATAGAATATGGGAATTTAACGTTAGTGTGGAGCGTAGGCAAATTGTGCAGTATAAGTGTAAACGTTCTGTCTCCTCATTCCAGAACTCTATTCCCATCCATCATGCATTCCGAAGACAAGTGGAGATATCTTAAGATAACATTAATTAGCATAGAAGTCGACTTGGTGGCGGTGTAACGGGGGACAGCAGCGGCAGATTGAGATCCCAGAGGCCATACTTCGAGTGGAGGCCATGTTGGGATTAAGCTGGCTATCTTACAACAGATATTAAAATGCATCTTAAAGAAACAGGTTGGAAAGTGTGGACGGAATTCTTGTGGCTAGTGTGAGAACGGCGATGAGCCTTCTACTTTCATGAAGCGTTCGGCACAAGTTGAGCAACGATTAGCTTGCAAAACTTACACTCTGCTCCACATACTCGTAGTTAAGTGGTCTTCTAAAATGTATTCTTCTTGTGTCTGTGGTTTATTTAACGATGCTGTCAGTAATTAAGAACGACCGACCATCCATCTATGGCTCTACAGCCCTTTCCTTGAACCTTGACAGCTTTCCCAGTTCCTTAATCCTATACAAAATCGGTAGGACTCCTTGGAGACCGCCTTTGTGGTCTAGTGGTCAGAGTTCCTGGGTACAGATCCTGATGTCCTGGTTCGATTCCCGACGCTACCAGATTTTCTGAGAAGTAGTGGGTCTGGAATGGGGTCCACTCAGGATGATAATTGAGGAGATATTTCAATGAAATAGCGGTTCCTGTCTAGAAAACCGAAATTAACTGCCGTGAGGATTCGTTGCGCTGACCACGTGACACCCTCTATCCGCTAAATTTGGCACTAACTTCGTCGACAAACGGCGGTCGCTCGGTCGATTTATTTCGCTTGTGGACTCTAGCCACGGAGTTTTGTTTGTTTTATAACGCCTTGGAAGGGGGATCAGCCCGTCACAATGCCTCTACCTACACACAGGACAACACAAACACAGAATAAACGCACACAGATATCCATGCCGTGTGTTGGATTCGAATCCAAGATCCCAGCTTTCAAGCGAGCGAAGACAGTTCATGCTTTGACAGCGGCCGGCCATTGTGATCGGCTAGTAATTAAGACTACACAGAGCAAAATAATGATTAATGAATAGTGATGTGGGAAGAATGAGGAAGGAAACGGTCGTGGCCTAATTTGAGACACTATCCCCGTCATTTTTATGAAGGGACTGAGGAAAAGCAGGGAGAACTTCACTCAGGATACTTGAAGTTCCGACCGAGACTCGAACCGAGGGCCTCTCGAATGCAAGTCTAAACAGTTACCACTAGCTTTCGAGTAATTTCTTTTGTAATGAGACGTTATGTGTGTTCATTTCCAGGGTAGACGGGGTCTCTTCTAAGCTAATTCTGAAGATGGAGGCAGCAGGTCCCTTCAGGAAGTTCCTATATGCCTAACGAACCGCCATGAACTTGAGATTACACACTGCGTAACGTTGGAGGCTCAACTGCAGATTCCGCTCTTAATACACGAGTATAAGTGTCTCTCAAACTGAGGTCCACAACCAGAGTCAGAGTCAGAGTCACTTTCCGACTGGCGGTTTACTGCCAATCAGTTCGTCTTGGCGCCAAGCCCCTTGAGACTCACGGCCAGATTCTTTTTCAACTGAACACTTGCGGTAAGAGTCCGTATGGAACAACCTCTCTGGCGAGGTGATAAGTTTGCCTCTCATGAATATGCTTGGACTTATGCCTCGTAGCATGTGACTGATCTGTGGTTCGAGGTGGTCTATAGTATTATATAGTCCATATAATACTGTGACATGACGCCTGAAAGCCGGAGTAGTCCTTTGCTAGACAAAGCTTCGGTAAACACATTCTCGAAGTTGTGCAGTTATCAGCGGGCCCTCTGTTGCTTAGTAGCAGGTTGCTACGTTTGCAGCAACTGACAGAACACAAATAATAGCAAAATGACAACTAACTGTTGGAGGTGGTGACTTCTATTCGGTTCTCTTGAAGTTATAAAGGGAGGACATGTGAGGACGCTCAGCAGAATTCATCGGGAGAGATCCTCCGTTCGTCATTAGTCACAGTGATAGAGAAGACACCCGTAGTCCAGTATGGAATGGGTCAAGTCTTAGGCAGCCATTGATTGTGGGCTGTTACAAGCGGGTTGCAATTGTAAAGAAGTGTCAATAAATCAAGAACCCATTGTTATTAGTCACACAAACCCCGAATACGTGACAATATCACATGATACGAGTATATAATAAATAAAATAATTTGATGTAGTCGTGGTTATGAAGTGTGTCATCTTCAGAGATATAACGCCATGTAGTCCGTTGAAAGTCACCTACGTTTCGGAGGAGCATATCGTCTCCACCTTCAGGGTCGAAGCATAAGTCACGCAAGATACTAGTGTGGAAGCTCTACTTGCCACCAGCTTTCGAGCTGGTTTCTTACTCGGCTTCTTCTTCGACCCTGAAGATGGAGGCCATATGCTCCTCCGAAACGTAGGTTGACTTTCATTGGACTACACGACGTCATATCTCAGAAGAGAGTACTCTTCAAATTAATTTAAATTTAAAAAGGACTTGTGATGCATAGTTGTTCAACAAAATCATTTATATAGGTAGTTACGAAAAAGTTGTTTATGGCATCTTCAAGTATAATTTTTCTCCTATCTGCAGAAAAAAAACGCAATTATATGCCCTGTACGGCTAAGGGGAATATTACGATATGTGTCGTGCGCATGCTCACAGATCACCTTCATCTCCTCCTGTAGAGGTCCGAAGATGCTAACAGTTTGATAAACACTGCTACACAACGTCAACAGGTAGAAAGAATGTCTAACGAAAGTTGGCTTAGAAAAGATTTAAAGGAAACGTCCTCGGTCTAATCTAGAACGATGTAAAATTTCGCCTCGAGCAGTGGTTTACAAACTGTGGGGCGCGACCCCCGTTGGGTGGGGGGGGGCGAAGGGCTTGAAAGGGGGGCGCAGCATACTTTTCTACAGATAAAAATTAAAACTGCCTTAAATCAATTAGAAAAGTAACAAAAAATGTTATTATTATTATTATTATTATTATTATTAGAGGGGGTGGGTTTCCCATGCACTGCGACCAGTTGTTGATCTATTGTACGTCCCCCTTTGATCTACCAGTCTCCATACCCTACCGGTACTGGTGCGTTCTATCAGCCCCGTTGAGCCAACGAGGTCGGCCCTCGGCACCTTGATGCTTCCACAATCTACTAGAGGCATTGGAAACTACTTGGGCAGGAAACTTGTTGCCTAATTTTGCTCAGAGGTCTCCTAGAGACATGAGGATCTTTTACGTGCCGTAAATCTACGACACGGGACACACGGCTTAACGTCCCTCTCGGAGGACTTGTTCCCTGAATTTTTCCGCCCTTAAAAATTCCACGACCTCCGCCGTGTTTGAGCCCGCGTACCTTGAGTCA
>NW_019724831.1:0-1057 GCF_002891405.2 Cryptotermes secundus | reverse complement strand
ACTTGTCGGCAGCAGCGAGCAAATCATCAGCCATCTTCTCAAGGTTGGTTGCTTTGCCAGTGTATATGAAGCGCAACATTTCACGCAGAACCTCATGATCTACATCTGTTATCTCAACCCGGTTATGTTTCCTTTCTTCCATCTCATGTTCGAACATGGCTGCAAACACAGGACTCCGAGCTCCTAATATCGCTTTATGGGCCTGGAACTCCCGTCCACTTACTGACAAGGTCACATCGCTGAACTTCTGGTTTTCAAACAGAAAGCCGAGGTCGTCTGAGAGACGGCACTCTGGCACTTTGAGCTGTATCGCATTTGACTGTCCCGAGATGTTTACACTATCCCATTCTACGCTCACCTCGCAAAATATTGTGAGCTTGTCATCGGGCAACAGACCGTTTGCTTCATCCAGCAGGAAGTCTCTTCGGATGAATTTAGGGTAACCTATCCATGTGCCTTGCACGAATCGGTATGCACGCTGGGACTCCTTAGCATTGGTTTCTTCTCTTTTGGCATTTAGTATTGAAAGTGTGAACTTGGCTCTGACTTCTGACTTGTTACATGAGACTAGACGCAGGTACAATGAGAGGTAGTCTTTGCTTTCTTCATCCCGACCCTTTGGATACACCCGCAAACACCATTTGAGCTTATCATTTGCCCCAGCAGAGAATGTGGATGACTCGAGAATTTCGCCCATTTTATCACTACAGAAGCTGATGTTGGTGATGCTCCACATATAGCTCAACTTTACCACTTTAAACTGAGTGTAGCACCAGTTCTCTGCGACGGGCGTATTGACCTTGGGAGGCGGGGGCAAGGGCACGCGGGCCACGGCCATGCCAGCTGCGCTGCCCGAGCTAGCCGCTGAGGCCGCCCCACTGCTGCTACTGCTGCTGGTGTTCGAGGTGGCCCGCGGCGTCTGCTGCTGCGAGCACTCACTCACCACCGGCTGCATTTCCATTTTGTTGTTGTTGTAGGACGCGTGTTAAAGTTCGAAGTGCTTTGTGTGTCTCGCAATAAATAAATCCACGTAGGTCTCAAATTCAGTAGTACCTTT
>NW_019724830.1:658-760 GCF_002891405.2 Cryptotermes secundus | reverse complement strand
TCTAAATTAGATTCAGATTTGAAGCATCACTTAGAAACCAGTGCAACTTCAAAGGTGATTCTAAGACCATTCAGAATGAGATACTTGTCTGCCTGCTACAAA
>NW_019724830.1:0-556 GCF_002891405.2 Cryptotermes secundus | reverse complement strand
TGTTCTACGGTACGTATTGAATGGAGAAATATTTGAGCGTTTTGGGGGATTCTTAATTCCAGAAAATCAAACTGCAGATGGCATATCAAAACGTATTTTAGAACAATTGGACATAATCCTTCAAGGAAATGGGCAGAAACTGATAGCTCAGACATTTGATGGTGCAAATGTCATGAAAGGCAAAAAAGCAGGAGTTCAAGCAAAAATAAAAGCAGTTTATGGTAATGCACATTTCATTCACTGTTATGCACATCAACTTAATTTAATAATGAGAAATGCAGCAAGTACTACACGAAACGCAAGAATATTTTTCTCTAACATTCTGGCTATCCCATCATTCTTCTCACGATGACCGCAACGCGTGTCCATTCTCAAGAAGCATATGGAAGTCAGCATTCCACGTCCATCTTCTACAAGGTGAAACTTCAACATACGGACCATAAACAGAGTTCATGAAAATTTGCAACCTTTAATAAACTGCCTTACTGAAATTCAGTCAAGATCAAATGCAAATAAAACCCTTGCATAAGCAACAGGAATTTTAAAATACCTGAAT
>NW_019724829.1:0-596 GCF_002891405.2 Cryptotermes secundus | reverse complement strand
CTACTTGTAAATTTTACAAACATTAGACAAACACATTATCAGTCAGAAATAATTTACAGGTAATTTATGAAGAAAAGTAAACAAACAAGCTAATAAATGATAATAATAATAATAATTCCATTATAATAAAACTAAGTGTTATTTAGAAGTGCAAAAGAAACAAATATTTAATTAATAATAATAATAACGAAATTAATAAAATTAGTGATAATAGTAAGCGCTAAATTAATTCAGTGTATGATATGTTTCATCAACAGAGTTTTTGGTCCAAAGACGTCAACGTTTCTACAGACAACATTAGCAGCAGAAGCGCATCTAGCAGAGGGGCAATTTTTACTAACAGAACAGACATTGAACATATGAAAATCTCGGATATATAGAACAGGGACCCGAAGGCCGACAATTTCCAAAGCAGACGGGCAAAATACAGAACCACGATAAACTTGAATAAGGAAGAGCGCATCAAGATGATATCTCCTCTTATGCAAGGTGTGCAATTTCAATTGTTCTACAGCAAAATCGTAACTGTAATCTACTTGAGGGAAAAATCTTTTAAAACAGAGAACCGTAAATTTCTGCTGAATGCGTTCTAGTTT
>NW_019724828.1:0-859 GCF_002891405.2 Cryptotermes secundus | reverse complement strand
AATCGGCAATTAATCTGTTAGAATTCCTGAATTTACAAAAAAATCTTATCAAATTAATTGATATTTTTTTTATTAATTGAAATCGATAAAGAATATTTTTTAAAATTTCATAAATAAAGTTGAAGTAGTTAAAAATTACTTTATAATTCCTTAAATTATCATGAAACCTGCAAAATTTGATTAAAATTAATTAATAATTTATTACCTTAAATAATTGGTTAGATTTCTATCAAATCTGACATAAATTTCATTAATATAAAGTAGAAATCATCAGTAATTTGGAGAGTATTCCTTTTTATAAAAAGAAAGCTTTCACGTATTGTGTGCAAATCCTTATATTAATGTGAAATTGTCAAAAAATTTTGGAAAAATTTTCATAAAATATTTTATTAGTTTAAGAATTTAACTAAATTTGATTGGATGAAAGTTATATTACAATTGATAAATTATAATAGTAATTATCAGAAATTTAAAGAATTCCATATTAAGAATGAACCATTTTATGAATTGACTGTAACTTAACAAATTAACAATCAATTAATCAACAATTAAACTGACTGTAACTCTTTATTTTAAGTTGAAAAATTCGAGAAATTTATGATAAAATTATATAAATTTTGTTGAAGTCTTTCCAGATTCAATAAAAATACTCTAAGTTACCTTCGAATCGTTGAACATTTCTTTAAATTTCCTGTAATATTGCGTAAATCGTTGCAGAGTTCTGTTTGAATTCCTAAACTTAGAGTGAAATCTTTCACAAAATAATTGACTTTAATTTTATTAATTGAAATCGAGAAAGAATTTGGTTTAAAACTATATAAATTAGGTGGAATGAGATTGAAATTGGTTTAGAATTCCT
>NW_019724827.1:399-815 GCF_002891405.2 Cryptotermes secundus | reverse complement strand
AAAGCTAGCAAGTTAGCAACGCAAAGCTAGCAAGCTAGCTACGCAGATCTAGCAAGCTAGCATTGCACAGTTAGCAAGCACCAACACAAATCTAACAAGCTATCAACGCAAAGCTAATAAGCTACCAACGCAAAGCTAGCAAGATAGCTACGCAAAGCTAGCAAGATAGCTACGCAAAGCTAGCAAGATAGCTACGCAAAGCTAGCAAGATAGCTACGCAAAGCTAGCAAGATAGCTACGCAAAGCTAGCAAGATAGCTACGCAAAGCTAGCAAGATAGCTACGCAAAGCTAGCAAGATAGCTACGCAAAGCTAGCAAGATAGCTACGCAAAGCTAGCAAGCTAACAACGCAAATCTAGCAACCTAACAAGCTATAAACGGAAAGCTAGCAATCTAGCAAGGAAAAGCTTGCAAGC
>NW_019724827.1:0-270 GCF_002891405.2 Cryptotermes secundus | reverse complement strand
TATCAACGCAAAACTAGCAAGCTAGCAACGCAAAAGTAGCAAGCTAGCAACTCAAAGCTAGCAAGCAAGAACCGCAAAGAAGGCAAGCAAGCAAGCAACGCAAAGAAGCAAGCAACGAAAAACAAGCAACAAAGAAAACGAAGCAAAGCAAGCAAACAAGTAAAGTATCGCAAAGCGAGCAAGCAAATATCTCAAAGGAAGCAAAGAAAACAAATCAATCAAGGGACGCAAAGCAAGCAAGCAGGCAAGCAGGCAAGAAAGCAAAGCAAT
>NW_019724826.1:24151-25140 GCF_002891405.2 Cryptotermes secundus | reverse complement strand
CTAGAGTCGAAGTAAATGCTTGGAGGTTCATATCCGTTCCATTTTAGTCAGCATGACCTGGTGCTAATGCACACAAGCAGATGTTGCTGTTCTGGAGTGTGACGCCATGTAGTTTTGTAGATACACGATCATAGGAATGTTTCGGTGGTACCCTCTGCTTCCATCTTCCGCATAACGGTACATAATGTGTTAGATGGATAACAGCTGCTTCATCGTAAAGAAATACTTACTGTTTGGGTGTGTGAGGTAAAGAAACTTGCCGTGCAAGTGAAGGGCCTACTCCACCAAATCTGTGGAGATAATCTTCAGTCTGCATGCGGGCAGCGGGAGAGATGCGTATTGTATCGGCGCGTTACAGTAAGTAGTGGTCACGTGACCCTTGTTTTTCCGAAAGTGACGTCACAAACCTCAATCCACACCGTTGCTACGCAACACTCGGTAAACATACTTCCATTTTAGTCTGTGACGTCACTCTACAGTGGTAGCTATTACGTAACTGGCTTTCTATGATGTCCGTGCGATGACCGTTGCTATGCAATCGCTCAGTAAACACGTTCGAAAAATATAGGCTGTTTTTTGCGTGGTCAGTGCGGAAGCTGTATAACGACAGTTACCGACAGAATAGACGTCAGTATTTGAGAGTATTCGAGAGTATTTGAGTGTGTTTAAGTCAGAAGAACGGGAAGTTCGTAGATGACCTGTGAAGATTAAAGGGTGACTGAAGGCCTTTATTATGTTCAATATTTAGAGGTGATTCGAAGTTACAGTTTCTGTGTGGGGATCCTTTGTAGGAGACGACTAGTGGAAGACAAAGAATCATAGTGCGTGTACAACGGTGAACTGGAAAGATTGTAAATCAGCGATAGTGCTGTATTGCATGTATTTGAATGTAATTAAGATATAGTGTGTGACCAGGTGGCTAATAAACCCAATTACCAATCCGAACGGCGTCTGCAGTAGCCAAACACGTTACAAATATATATATATAT
>NW_019724826.1:15235-23676 GCF_002891405.2 Cryptotermes secundus | reverse complement strand
ATAATAAAATTAATCGGCTAATGTCAAAGTCAAAGTCACATTGCGATTGATGTTCAGTCAGTCAGTCAGTCAGTCAGTCAGTCAGTAAGTCAGTCAGTTAGTCAGTAAGTCAGTAAGTCTTGGTGTCGAGCCTCATCTGGGGCTTAAGACTAAATATTTATTACCTTTTTAGAGTTATGGTCTTGTTTTTGTCGGGCTCTCTCTCTGACTATAGGGCGGATCTGTATTTTTTTATGTGCTACTGGCTCTTGCCAACGCAGTGTTTCTCGGGTTCGAGTACCTTGGGACTCGCGCCCATATTTTACTGTTGATTATACATATCTTAGGAGATGTTTTACTTAACAGTTGGCTACTGTACGTTCACTAAGTAGTTTATTTGTTAGGAACGGACCGCATGGAAATTTTTTTTCTTTTTCCTGTGATTTTTGTTACAACTGTTACGTGTTTACAGATTCGTTGCCTAGTAACTACAGTCTCCCCCGGTTGATTGTTGTGGCTGAAGTTAATTCTAGGTCAGCTGAAAATTTAAAACTAATCGGCTAATGTCAAAGTAAAAATCGCATTGCGACTGACGGTCGGTCAGTCAATCAGTCAGTCAGTCAGTCAGTCAGTCAGTCAGTCAGTCAATCAGTCAGTCAGTCAGTCAGTCAGTCAGTCTTGGTGTCGAGCGAATCTGGGGTTCATGACCAGATATTTATTACTGTTTTACAGTTTAGGTCTTGTTATTGTGAGGCGCCCTCTCTGACGAGAGGACAGGTTTGTCTTTTGTGAGGGTCTTTGTCTGTAGTAGTAAAGTCATTTGTCATAATGTGAAGAATATTTGCACTTTAATTGTTAAACATCATAATAAATGTATTAAATATATACAGGGCCTCTGTCAGCCCAGCCTCAGTACAGGAGATTATGCCCTATTTCTAGTAGGTTCCGCTACAACGACAGTCTAGTCAGTAGAACGGACGTATGCTTGACCGCCGCCAAGTTTAAGCTTTTTATACCTTGTATGTCGAGCTTCGCCTTGTCCAATATTGCGAACACTTTCGTTATTATGATTTATTGTCACTTACGCTTGTTGCCTGCATGATTTTATTATATAATCGTATACGTACGGAATTTTGAAATCCATATGTAAATCGCGAACCGGTGTACGCCTTGGAAAATTGCCAATACTGCGGAGAACCTTGTTTTATGGGAGCTGCAATTTCACTAGACTGGTACCTACCGCGAATCCCCAGGCGGGACTGAACAGGAGCCAGTTATGTAGATTACCTTTACATGAAATGCTTATATTTCCTGCACTATATCTCACTTCACTTACCTGCTGAATATAGGAGGCCTAATTTGTCGCTTTCTAATGTTACTGTGGAATGTCGTTGTATGAAGAGACAACCACTTGGTAGACGAAGTTGAGTTTGAAAATTAATAACAATATTGAACTCTGTGACACCTTCAACCTTGTAGTGTAACACAACTCTGCACTAGAACTAAAAATTTCCACTCACTGAATCTACTCATGTAACATAGAGTCGGACCTATAGAAAACACGTTACTGTCCGTATTGTTGCAGGTTTGCCTAGCACCGCCTGTTTACTCAGCCGTTGCTAGGCAGCGAATGGTTTCTAGCTTGCGATTGGCTATCACTACATTCACTGTGGTCCCTCCCATAGTCACATATTGTTTAGACCCTACATAGCAACGACTGTTTACTCGCCGCTGCTAAGCAATGGCAGTTGAGCTGTCACTATAAGTCTAGGAACACACGCAGCGTCATCGGTCGTACTACGTCCGTACGGTTCATGTCGCATCAAGTAGTATAATATAAAGTGTAGTCTTAGCTTTCATATGTGACGACATGTTACATCTACCGTACGACAGTCGGAGAGCAGAGAAATGTATTTGGTGGCTCTAGTGTATAAAGGAGGCCGTACGACATATTTCCATACTACCGATGTCGCTGTGTGTGTTCCTAGCCTAACATTTGCTTGATTGTGCATAGTTCCCACATCACTATTGCTGCTATCTTCTTATTGTGTATGTACTCTACGAAGTCTACAAATCGAATGATATATTTCTCCCAGCTTCTGTTATGGAATATAAAATCCGTATCCTGGAAACGAACCAGTATTATTGCGTCAGTGCATTCTTAATACGATATGTTGACTGACAGTTGCCTGGTAACAAGCCTCGTGAGTGAACTGAGATTCATATTGCAGATCCTGATTGCTCTGTAATTTTAATCCTTGTATCGAACTCCAATAATCGCCACCATCAGTGACATGTCTAACCGCTGCTGGGCAACGTGAGGTGGAACGAGTTACCACGAAGACAGACAGTGGAAACAATGTTACGCAACAGTAAGAAAGCGGTGTTTCTCAGTGCCGTGCCGAGTAGGGCTGAGCCGAAGCGCTCTGGTTGCTACGCAGCAATAAGGAACTCTCGGCAGAGATCCCCAGCAATGGCTGTAAACACGACGTTACGCAACAGTGGTGGCTATAGCGTAACTATTTTCGGTGTTGTCAGTGCGGAAGCTACATAAGTAATTAGTAGTGAGTATTAAGCTAGTTTCTAGAGAGAGAGAGTTTCTAGTATCCAGTGCCCAGTAAGAAGTGAAGTCCAGTCGCCGAGATGAGTTGTGTGGAGTGAATGACAGTGACTGCAGCAGGAGAAGTGATTGTGATACTGCGGATTGCAGTAATTGTGAAATTGTGAATTGTATAAGTGTAAGAGCGAATTTGCAATAAATTCGCTACATCGAATACGATGTAAAGTTATTTGTCGCGTTATATACCCAACACGTGGCAATATATTGTAACTTGTTTTGCTACTGAAGACGCCGTTCGGATTGTTAATTATTTTATTTACGAACCTACAAATCGTAACTACAATTATTTACAACACAGTTTCGGGTTTGCCCAATTTATAAACCCTACACAGTAATCTGTTCACTCTACCTTCAATGGTCTTCACTTATTCACAGTACGATACGGGAGCTATAGCAGTGTCACTGTATTACACACTCCCAATAGCTTCTCACACTATCGGTATTCGTCACGTTCACGATTCACTCGCTACAATTGAACTGAGTACTCACTAGAATCAGAGTTACTTTACGACTGGCGGTTTACCGCCAATCAGTTCGTCTTGGCATCAGGCCCCTTGAGGCCCACGATTAGAGATTTTTTTTTTCCAACTGAATTCTTGCTGTAATAGTCCTTATGTAACATCCTCTCTGACGAGAAGATGAGTCTGTCTCTTATACTCACTACTGACTGATACTCCTGTTATGTAGCTTCTGCACTGTCAACATAGGAAAATATTACGTGATGGCTTTCACTGTTGTGTGACGTCGTGTTTACCGATTGCCTAGCAACAACCGCTGAACGGACTCCCCTGTTGCGTGACGCCGTGTTTACAAAGGCGTTGTTGGCCAACGCTGCCGAGAGTTGTTTATTTCTGCATAGCAACGGCTGCATGCCCCCCTACGTTACCGCGCGGGAGGGAGCGGTGTATTGACTGGCCTGTTACCATAGCATTGACAGCGCTCCGATGTTGTTACGTCACCGCTGGCGGAGGAGGGGATGTCCTCCATAGCGCAATACGTCACATTATTATAACTGACCAAAAGCCACCAAAACTGCACAATAGCCAAACCAAACGATCGCTACCCAGCCAGTCCATAAGGGAGCTGGCTGCTGCCTAGTAACGGTCGAAGCACAGAGGGAGAGAAAACACCGCTCCTGTTGTTGTTCGTCTCAACGAGTTTTTTGAGTCGTGGGAAGCAATTCAACTCTTCTACGTAAAATCAGGTGACACATCTTCCTGGAATGGCACTCCGGAGGTTTGTGAGGAGGCCGGCATTCACGTAGAGCACACTGTGTGCTACCTCTATCGGTGAATGGGCTGCGGGCCGCACGTTGCGGTTTCCGTTCCAGTTCTTCTCTTAGCTAACCGTGTCTCCAGGTGAGCTCTGTGTGCCCTGTTTCTGCGGTGTTGAAGCGACCGGGCTGTGAAGCTAGAGTCGAAGTAAATGCTTGGAGGTTCATATCCGTTCCATTTTTGTCTTCCTGACCTGGTGCTAATGGAAACAAGCAGATGTTGCTGTTCTGGAGCGTGACGCAATGTAGTTTGGTAGATACACGTACATAGGAATGTTTCGGTGGTAACCTCTGCTTCCATCTTCCGCATAACGGTACTTAATTTGGTAGACAGATAACAGCTGCGTCATCGTAAAGAAATACTTACTGTTTGGGTGTGTGGGGTAAAGTAACTTGCCGTGCAAGTGAAGGGCCTACTCGACCAAATCTGTGCAGATAATATTCAGTCTGCAGCGTATGCGCACTTTAACCGTGTGCAGGACCGTGCGTAGGAAGCTGTGCCGCCAGCGTTAACATTGAAATGTTGGATTTCTCCCCACACAGTTTATTTGTACGGTAACGTGTATATCCATTGGTACTCAACAGATCGCTAAATGTCTTACCGCAACATTCATGCTCGCAACAATAAGACGTCTGTCGCTATGCAACGACTCAATAAACATATAAGAAGAAGTCAACTGTAGGACTGTGTTTCTTTTGTGTCCGTGCTGCGAACGTTGCTAGGCAACATCCAGTGCGTCAATGGACTGGCTGGGTAGCTCGTGCATGAGAACCGAAACAAATATGCTCGCAACTAGTGATTTGTGAAATGGGATGATTAGCGATAGCGCTATAGTTGATTATGATTAATAGTGAATGCAAAAGTAGGCGTTAATAAATCTAATCATTCAATCCAGAACCCATTATTTTTGTTCACGGCCCTGAATTCGTGACAGTATGTTATGTATGGACGTACCGTGACAGAACAGGTTAGTGCAGCGGGAAAGCTATAGACTTTTACTCCGGAGGTGCTGGGATATGCTCTCTTTCGCGACACCAGTTGGCTACCTAGTCTCCGAAGATTCATGTCACGACAAACTGTAACAGATATAAGTTGGCTACCGACGTCGGCGACCACTGCTATTTGTCAGCCAAGTTGGAAAACCACTGTCCCTCGAGGCAACGGAGGTCTTTATACGAAACAAGTAACAAGGCATGTTTATAGATCGTAAGTGTAGTGTAGTATTTAGACCCTTTGCCAAGTAATGACTGCATAAACAACGCCCGCTCATAGGCAACAACTGCGCTATAACTAAATATACTTCAGCCGTTACTGAGATCGGCTTCGCAAATACGCCTGCTGGGAAAAGAAATGATGGCCAAGATGGAAACCAATCAAGAAAAGATTAATGCCAAGATAGACGCCAACCCATAGATGATTGAAGGCTGGATATACGCCAATAATGAGAAGTTTGTGGTTTATCGAGGTGGTCTCATCTCCCGGATGGATACCCACGAAACCAGGACAGTGTCCACTCAAGGAAAAATTAAAGCCAAGACGGATCTACGTAAAGAAAATATGGATGCCGCATTACACACCATCCAGTGGGTGTTAGAGGAGACCATTAAAGGTAGGGTGGAAGACGTCCTGTTGTGTATCGACCAAAAGACGCAGGGCCTCCCCAAGTTACTGAAAGAGGAAATTGATGAAACACAGGTGGGCTTACAGGTAGTAGAGGCGTCCCTCGGTATTTGGTCGAGGAACATCCAGGAAATCGTAGCAGACATGAAAATCGGGCCCACGAAGAGGCACGGACAATTAAGGTTGAACCAAGGATCAGTCATTAAGGACGGAAGTTAAGATTGAGTACAGAAGGCGGGAGTTCCAGACGTAGTTGAAAAAGTCGTGGCCGTTGACGATCGCAGAAAGAGGAAGAGGAAGCGGCGCGGGCGTCCAAAAGCCGTCTAAATTTCGCCGGGAATACATAATGGGCTGCGTTCCGGCGCCAGTTCGGGACCGCAGCAAACTAAAAGATACTTCTTGATCACAACAATATTACTTGAACGTCTGTACAGACCATCATGAAACTTAGCATATATATCACCTGAAGGAATCTCAATAGTCTACTTCATAAATTCATCCCTCCCACCACTAATACCAAGATTGAAACCTCTCAGATTGTCAGATATTAGTCTTAATAATATTTGACTGCCTGAAATGTTGTTTATGAAACTTGTATGTATTGTCACGTGTATCGGTAAATAAGACGCGGTTTTGGATTGGTAATTGGATTTGTTTTTAACCTACAGGTTGTAACCGTACGTCTCTCGCCAAAATTATTTAATTAAGGGTATGAACATCTTATGCGTTGTTTAAAACAATGAGAGACGCTCCTCCAGCGACATACCTTTCCAGGACCCGTCTAGTTGTAATTCAGCTATTGTCCTCCTTAGGCTTAGGGTTTCTCTATAGTACCTAACCTCGCCAGTTTGCTCCTGGTATCATAAACACATAAACTGACCTTGGCGAGACCTACCAGGAGGGTCTTAGGTTCCCTGATCCTTTGCCTTGAAGACCTAAAAATGTTTACGGGCTTGTCGAAAAAGGCGAATGTAGTTAAGATGCCGCCTGGAACCTTGGCTTTCTCTCTTAATTTTCTTGTTTTTTATGCCCACTGGAGGACTGGTAAAGAGAGGGCAGTTAGTTATAGGGAGCTGAGGTGGACAGTTGTTGAAAGATAGACAGAACAGAGAAGTGTTCGACAGTAGTGGTAGCGAGTGGGCGGACGAAGGGGCTGGCTTGGAGGACAATGTAAATTTTGATCATTAATGAAACTTTAAATTAAAACTGCAATACACGGTGTGTTCTGGAGCCCCCGCATTCATGAACCCCGAAGTGTGTTCCACTCACATATCCGAAGCATCCGTATCCTGAGATTAAGAACTCACGCTCGAGCGACAGTCGTGGCAGCTGTAAGTCGGCGGACGGCTACAAGGTAGTAACTACAATTAATTATTACATTATTTCTGATTTACACAATGTACAATCACGCCAGACTAATCTCTTCAGTCCGTCTGCACTAGTCTTCATGGGTTTATAACACGGGAACTATAAGTCTCACTGAATCACACACATGAAATATTACACATAAATAATGTCTTCTAATCACACGTTAAATCTTCACAGGCCGACTTCTAGTTCTTCTTCAACTACGAACACCTTGCTGCGCTTGCTTGTTCGCATGTTTCTGCCGCTGTTATTCAGTCGTAAGTACCTTGAGCGAATTTTGTCAATTATATAGCCGAGGAACGGACACGCATCACAGGAAACACATGTCACGTGACCACCACTTACCGCTGCGTGACGTCACCGCGGACATGTAATACGAAGCCTCCTGTAATGTTGCTTGCACGTATTTCGGACATGGCCTAGAGATGTAGTTTGTTGTAACATGTTTACAGAACTGTGGCCTGGCAGTGGGTATTCACATTACAGTGTATTATGGCACCTGAGCTCGTTTCAACGTCGTACTTCATAAATTCCTCCTCTCAGTATCATCAACGTTACGGCCTCTCAAACAGGTTTCAGGGCGGAGCAATGTGATATGATGTCTGGCAATCGGAATAATGAAGAAAAAAGATTTGACCTTTGCTTTGTAACGGCTCGGTAATGACGTTCTTGAGGCAATGAATGCACGCAACAATATCAATACTGTTGGCACGGTGTTTTCTATCCGGTCCATGCCGAAGGCAATCATAAATTTTTGATAACAGGAAAGTAGGCGATGAGATCTTCACAGATCTTGTTACAATTATACAGATCTTAGTTGGCAAGCGTGACATGTTATACGAAAGATACAGTGTATGTTGGAAGAAATTTAAGAATATTCAAGTAATTTTCTTCGTCAAAAAAAACTGGACCTGTAATTTTTGTGAGGTTCTGTTATTAGATCATTTTGTTCTGATGTTGTGTGCAACATCGAATTGCAATAAGTGTCGCGCACTCACTCAAGGATCAGTGGATGCCAGAGTCGACACTGGTGTCCTATTGGGGCGTTGGAATGGTGACGTTTGGTATTCAAGCGCTACCAACTGCTGTACTTACAATGTTGCTGGGACAGTGGTTGACTTGTGCGCCGAACCAAGTTTTGAAATGACACCAGGACATGAGGAACTCGATCTGTGCTTTCATTTGCGTATCTCGAGCACATTTATTTCTGCAAGGGGGGAGGTGGTGGAACTGGAACTCGTCGAAATAATATTTTGAAATCTGTTTACGTGATATAAAACCCACTGCTCTGCGATCACAAAGGTAAATCCGGTTAGTGATATTGTTGAAATAATAGCTAAAGTTATCACCGGGAAGACCTAGACGTAGATTGTAGAATAATATAACAAGATGTTCTGGGTAGAATTAATTGTCTCTTTTCCTTTCAATCCAGTCTAGGAAATTGGCGCTGGTCCTCGCCAGCACAATCATTTTTGGTTTCGAGACCCATTACAATGTTTTTTTTTTCAGCCTTTTAAGCGTTTTGAAATGGGATGTATTCTTCGACGAGAGTTAGAGTCAAAATTACTTTGCGACTGGCG
>NW_019724826.1:0-14558 GCF_002891405.2 Cryptotermes secundus | reverse complement strand
CAACCTTGTTATGACAGGATCAGTATAGCTAGGTCTCCACTAGCGCGGATATTGAATCCCATGAAGTGGTCGCATTATTCGAATTCCAACTATTCGAAGTTATATGTAAAATATGGATATTGTTCTAACGTGTCGGAAACAGGCAATGAAAACTATTTGAACATAAGTTTTTATATCTTTATTAAAGAAATATTACAATTAAGGATAAAAGTATTATAAGTATTACATTAAAGATGAAATTAATATAATTTAAATGTAGTCACAGAGTAGTTTTATAGGGAAAAATAAAACAAATAGATGCTTTGGAGCTACAGGATTACAAGTGAGGAACTCGCAACATACATCAGACATGCAATCGAAAATATTCCCTACTATTACAGCAACTAGCAGTGTCCCATTGTGCAATCGAAACACCACAGCGAATTTGTATGTTTCGATCGAGGTAGGTTTCAGCATTCGTGATTGCTTCACGACTTGCACGGCTCGAAAAATAGCTTCAAATTCTATGAGAGCGACCTCAGCGAATTTGTGTGCTTCGATCGAGGTAGGTTTCAGCATTCGTGATTGCTTCACGACTTGTAGAGCTCGAAAGATAGCTTCAAATTCTATGAGAGTGACCTCAGCGAATTTGTATGCTTCCATCGAGGTAGGTTTTAGCATTCGTGATTGCTTCACGACTTGCAGAGCTCGAAATATAGCATCAAATTCTATGAGAATGACCTCCGTGAATTTGTATGCTTCCATCGAGGTAGGTTACAGCATTCGTTATTGCTTCACAATTTGTACAGCTCGATAGAATGCTTCAAATTCTATGAGAGTGACCTCAGCGAATTTGTATGCTTCCATCGTAGTAGGCTTTAGCATTCGTGATTGTTTCAAGACTTGCAGACTGGGGCAATGCTGTTTGTTCTTATTTGCTGCCAAGCATGGTGAATATTTTGTTTTGCATGTCTGATGTTTGTTGCACGGTCCTCGCTTGAACTTTGATCGTGCTAAATGTTACCGCTCCAGTCACCCCCTTATGCCGTATTCCTCCATGTGTTGACCTTGGCCTGCACGTTGCTGTAGTCGAACTTCCGGTGTACTATCTTCACATTTCCCCAACAATTCTTGTGACAGATATTGCTGAAACTTTTCACCTTGACTGCAGAACGTTTGGGGCTGACTTCACAGGAATCCTGCTCTTTCCCCCACTAGGGTTGTGGCTGATATTGCTGAAACTTTTAACCTTGGACTGCAGAACGGTGGGGGCTGACTTCACAGGAATCCTGCTCTTGGTCTTTGGAAGTTCTGTAAGAGACCAAATTCGTTGTTAGAGAATTAACTTTTCTTTTGTATGCAGGTATCCCTGCCTTCCTCTGTTATTCTGTTTAAATGGATGCTTTGGTTCGAGCTGAACCCTCATCCTCTGGATGATATCATACAAAATGTACCCCGTTGTTAACCCTTCCATACCCAAGTCAAGAGGACAGGAGTTTTTCTTTCCCAACCGGTTCTTGGGCCCTCCCAACCTCCTATTCAATTTTTACGTTAGGTGATTTCCGCGGGTGTTTGCGGCCGAGGCGTAAAGCTAAAGGTCTAAAGAATATCGGCGCTGTATCTCCACTCCCCTATGTGTCTTCATGACCTTCACTTTTTTTAACAAACTAAAGAGAAAGGAAGCAGTTTTTCTGAAGTTATGAATTCTGTGGCATTCAGACACAGAGAAAAGAAAACTAAATTTTTATCATGATTTCGTCTTCCTTTTCCCTGCATCTCATTGTCTTCTTGTCTTCTTCTTTGCTACCTTCTCTAAGTGCGTTATGAGTATTTTCGTACTTTCCTTCGTCGTATTATTATTATTATTATTATTATTATTATTATTATTAACAAAAGTCTACTACAATTTTTAACAATGTATGCTCTCTCAATTTTAAAATTTTAAGGTTTACAAAACATGGCTAAATGAATCCTTTTCCAACCAAAAACGTTTCCCCGCAATTCATAATGTATATCGTATTCATCGAGGTTTTCGAACTGAATCACGTGCCGGTGGAGTTTCAGTTGCTGTTTCTGAAGCAGTTTCGGGCGCCAAACTTAGATCCGACCTTGAATATTTTCGTGAATATATATGGGTAGAAATTACTGTACTTGGTGGCCGTATCTTTTTTATTGACAATCATTGATTGGCTCCTGATGTCGAAGTTGATATTATCAGATATTACTTCGGGTTTTTAGAGAACTGATTAGATATCTTAAATACCCCTTGTATCGGTTGGAATTTACTGGTATGGTTCACTTTCCCCAAATTGTCACTACTACACAAAACTGAAAGGGGGTTTGATTCGTTCCACCGCTTCTTTCCTCGGTTTAAATCAAGGGAATGTCAGAAATTATTCGCACTTTCGCCATAACACATCTTTAGGTTTGTCACACTGCTTTCTGCTCATGCATGCTTATAGTTGATACTACTGTGGTCACATGATCGAAGTTTGACCTTGATTACTTCATTTTCCTTGATGCTGTGACAGTGTAAACATGGCCGCTCCGCTAGCAGTGTGCACGAAGGAGGAACAAAGAACAGTGATCCGATTTCTCTGGTTGGAAGGTGTGTCAGGGGCTGAAATTCATCGGAGGCTTTCAACACAACACGGGAACAGTGCTCTGCCGCGTAGAAATGTGTATGAGTGGATCGACAAATTTAAAAGTGTCCGGACACGAAATTCGAGACTCAATCTTCCGCGGGAAAGGTGATGCTAACCGTTTTTTTGGGACTGAAAAGGGTCGATACTGGAAGACCACATCGAAGAAGGTTGTGCGATCAACATTTCAAGATACAGTGACTTGCTGGCCGACAATCTGAAGCCAGAAATTCGCACCAGACGCCTAGGCTTATTGTCGAGGAAAGTGTTGTTGCATGATATTACAAACTCACACATGGACGGCCAGACCGTTAAAAGCATTAATCATTTCGGTTCCAAGGTGCTAGAACACCTGCCTACAACCAAGATCTCGCCCCTTCCAACTATCATCTCTTTGGACTCCTCAGAGATGCTTTACAAGGTCGTCGATTATCTGCGGAAAGCGGTGCATAAATGGTTACGCTGCCACCCGAATACCTTCTTCTTGGAGGTAATACGCAAGCATGTGGACCGCTGGACCAAGTGCATCGAAAAGGAAGGAGACTATGTAGAAAAATGATATACTTGTTCAACCCGTACTTTTATGTATATAAATTGGTAAACCAAAAGTTCGGATAATTTTTCACTTCCCTACGTAATTATCTTGACAACTTCTGCAAATTTCCTGACCTTAATTTTACAAATCCTGCTGATCTTTCGGTTGACCATGCTGAACACGGCCAAGTTCAGCCGGATCAATTCCCTCATTTTATCACTGACTGTGTCATGCCATTGGGACGTTATACAAATTTTTTAAAAGATCTTACAAAAGATATTCCTCTTGGGATTATGCAGTTATTTATAATTACTTGTCTAGTTATTACTGGTCTTCACTGTACAACGAAACATCTGTTGATGCTGCCGTTGGCAGATTAAATTTTGCTGTAACCCTAGCCATAGATTTAGCTATTCTTTGTGGTTACATTAAAAAGTATAAATACCCTGCCTGGTTTCTGGAAGGTTAAAAGCTTACATTAAGAAGGAGAATTATGCCTATAAATGTTACAAGAAATATAAGTCTCTCTCTTTTTAGACACACTTACTGTTTACTGTGCAATCTACTCACCGCTAGATTTCTCGTTTTCTCCTTCAGTGACAGCCATGTTCTCGTTGAAGGAATTCACATATTCTATACAGCGTTCCACCTCTTCCAGATTAGCCCTGTACGCATTCTGGATTAAAAAGAAAACAGCCAGATTTACCACAATTTTGTAGATAAAGAAATTCAAGTGTACTTTACGTGCGGCCTTTCAGAGGAGCGGAGTGTGGTACCCGATTACTGTGTCGTTGTTGCAGAAGTTAGGGAGAGACTGGCAGTGAGTAATTGAGCAAGTAAAAGTTTCATGCGGAGACGTAAAATCGCAATAAGCTAAACGAGGTAAAACGTAAGTAACACTGTGAGATTAGAATCTGAAGGAGGCTCGCAAATTGGGAAACTATTAGCGAGAATATGACACTTTCAGCCAAGATAATCTAACTCATTACGTATTGATGCAGCATAAGCCATGGTTCGACGAAGGCTGTTAAAACTAACAGACACCGGAAAGAAGGCAAATTGGAACTTTTATGATATCCGAGGCAAATAAATTGAGATAATCTGAACAATGTTAAGACGCAATTCTAATGGACATTTCTGGAACCAGCCAGTGAGTATCTGAAAGACAAACACTGATAAGATTTTTCCATTCATCAAATACTGGAGGAATAAATTGGGTGTACAATGAGACAGTACATCAGCTATTCGTAGACTTCAAGAAAGTTTTTGATTCAGTAGAACATTCTTATTGGGTTACGGATACTTATGAATCAAGTTAATCTTACCAAAATGTGTTTAAATGAAATCTATAATGAAATCCATGTATACCTAGGTAAACATTTGTGTGATAGTTTCGTATTCAAACTTTCCTGAATCACGGAGATCCTTTGGTGAGACATTCTTGAATATATGTGCCATTTTCAAAGAAAATGACGTGTGAACTGATGAGACTGACTTACCTCCAGAATCAATTCCTGTATTGAGTATATCTCTCTCCGTAATTTCACACGGCGTTTTCTTGCCTCCTGTGGAGAAATATAAATGTTTGTTTAGCTGATTTTTGAAACGGCCATAAACAGCAGTCATTTCTGATAGCCCTGTTACATCCTCTACATCTGATCTCCCTCTAACGGGGAGTATGAAACTGGCACAGCGGACGAGCAAGCAGGTCCGCAAATGGATGAACGTATAGTGTTATAAACGAGTGGCATTAAAATTATTCTTGCATATAAGGAAGTGGTAACTTTAAACGCAAGGAATATTTTGATCTTTTCAGACATTATACGAACGTCTATATTTTGAGGCATACATTCTGTGTCAGAATTCGAGGTAGGAAAGCTTTGTAATGGGCATAAAATATCTTTTAATTATCCGTATATCTCTGTTGAAAAAAATTGAGGATGTTATGAATATTTAGAAAGTGACCCTGAAATTTAATTCAGAATCGCATGTGGAATTATCATAACAATTCTCATTTACGGTGCTCTAAGCGGACAGTGGTCCGTATGAATATACAGTATGAATTGTGCCTAAGAATGTTTATAATTGGTGGGATTTATTTTTGAATGAAATTGATCATAATTATTAATATGTTTACATCTACTCAGCCACTTCCTTGACTGGCTTCTCTTGGTCAAATATTCCTGAATGTACGCATGTGCCTTATTTACCGTATAAGTGATATGTGTAGTAAGTGATGTGGTTATCTCACCTTCGCTGATTTTGTCAGTGAAATCACTTTATGGCATAGCTGCTCACGGCGTACTTCTGCCGCCTGTGGAGAAATAGAAATGCTTGTTTAACTGATTCTTAAAACAGTCATAAACGTTGATTAGTTCTGATAGCACTTTTTTACCCTCTACATCTGATCCCTCTCTTACAAACAGCATAAGACCGTCATAGGAGACGAACAGGCAGGATCGCATGTGGACGTAAATTTACATCGCTCTGGAGAAGAGTGACGACTAAATTTATGCTGCTTCTGAGGAAAGAGAGACCTTAATTGCGTGGAGTGTCTTCATACTTTCAGACATTGTAGTGTGGTATGTAGACTCGTTGTTAAGCAACGGCCATGAAAGAAGCAACTGTGCAGCTGGCCGTGCTACGTGGCGGCTCCGCCAACAGACAAGAACGCAATAATTCCTCGGCAACAATTGCACTGCAACAGGGGAGCTGTGTTTTCTGCGCGGTCCGTGTTGAAGTGTTATAAGCAGGAAAAGTTGATGCCTCACATGCAGCCCTCCCATTGTTAACATCAAAATTTGGCCTTTATATAGCCCTCCCAACGTTAGCAAAAACAAACAAACAAAAATCCGATCATATGCTCTATCTTTACCAGAAGGACAAGCGGGCACTGCCTGGGAACCTTCAAAATCGGAGATATAGTTTCTTCCCCCCCACCCACAATGTAGTGTCTCTCACTACGCCCACCACTTCTTCTCTCTCTCTCTCTCTCTTTGTGTATCGCTCAATCATGAGCAACAAACCTTTGCCCCTCCACAACATAGATCTAAATTTATCAATACTTTAACAATTAAAACCCTTTGAAAATATGATATACATATGTTTGATGCTCATCCAATGTATGCAAAAGAAAATAAATTGTAGAGACACATATAAACTTTAATTTAAAGCAACAGAACAGATAGGGTCTAATGTTAGGTTTCGCGCATTTAATGCCGGACTGCTGGCTAGAAGTCAGTTTGCATCCGGAAGGTCCTGCGACCGGCCAGCTCGACCAAGGTTTTCCGTGGTTTTCCTCGGACCTAGAGCTAATGCTGAGTTGGTACCCAAATTCCACGTTGCAATGCATGTCTCACATGCAGCCCTCCCATTGTTAACATCAAATTTTCGCCCTAATATAGCCCTCCAAACGTTTGCAAAAAAAATTACTATAATGCACCCCTTCCAGCGTCATAAAAATATATAATGTATGAAGAAAATCCGATTATAGGCTCTATCCATCCCAGAAGGAGAAGTGGGCACTGACTGGGAACNCCTTCCATATCGGAGATATATTCTCTTAACCCCCCCCCCCCCACAAATTTAGTGTTTCTGACTACCACCCCCACTTCTACTTCTTCAACAATTCAACATGGCTACTAGAGTTCGTAGGACTCTCGTAAAATATGGCAGTTAACGCATTGGGAGGCAGCGCCGTGGGATCAGTATACACCTGTAAGGCGTACATTTTGATGTTGCTCTGCTCTCACAGATGCATCCCAAAACACAAGAGAGGCTCTTAATTTCAAATTATCGGACTGACTCGTTCCTGGGAAGAAAAGGCAGTACTACCCTTATGAAAGGCATTCCCCATAACCATGTGGAACTGCCTCTCCGTACTTGAATAGACGGCACAGGGGTCTGTATACCGATTGGTAGGAGTGAAGCTACCAGTCACCCCTGGAATGATGCAGACATTGCTGAGCTCTTAAGCTTTAGACAAGTCGCTACTGGTATGAAATCTGAAAGCTATATATCCATTTTGGAATAACGTACTTTCCAACTCTTCAGGCGCGTAACACCTGAATTTACTTCACATAAATGAGTTTGAAATTTCAGCACAACAATGACCCATTCATTACTCTTCTGCTTGAAATGGTGATAATGTTGTGGACAAGAAAGTCCGGTCGTTAGAAATCATTGCCTCTGACATTCTGGACTCAGATCACCTGCCAATTGTTTTCTATTTGTTGGATCATATTAGAACTAGGTACCTTTCGGACCCGGTTAACAAATTTGCGGTTTGAGAGCGTTTTCAGAGCTTGGCCTCAGAATTGAATTCACCTCGAATCCAAATTAACTCGAAGGAAGTAGCAGATAATGCACCCCCCTCCTCCCCGCGACTGTATTCTAGCAACCACAGTTGGTCAGCGTGGTGTGGCGATACATCAGGAGTTCGAGGAGCGCCTGCAATAGGCCGGCACGTCGCAAGATTGCCTGTCTCCCTCCTTGCCTTAAAGGGCATCCACCCACAAAGGAGGGGTTAACACTAGCCAACTTAGGGTTCGGAAGAGAACGCCGTCTGGCCTGCGGCCTACATCGATCACGCTTCAGGTTTAGTTAAAGTGTGCCTAATGGTGCTTATAAGTGTAGATTTAATTTTGAATAAATTTTATCAGAAATATTTAAATGTTTACATCTACTCAGTCACTTCATTGACTGGTTTTTCTTGGGCAAATACTCTTGAATATACGTATGTGCCATCTTTAACGTAAGTTACTTGTGGAGTAAGTAACATGGTTATCTCACCTTTATTACGGTCACCAATGACTCAATGTGACTTTGCATCTCATCACTGCGTTCGTCTATTTCCTGTGGACAAAATAATATGTTTAACTGATTTTTAAAACAATCATGAACAGCAAAAAATCCTAGTAGCCTTGTTCCAGCATCTAGATCTGATCTCCCTATAGGAGACTGCACGAAACCTCCGTAGCGGACGAGCAGGCAGGCCCGCAGATGGACGGCCTAAAGTGTTGTTTTCCTTAACGCTAACAAGAAGGAATGAAGATTAGGTTAAATTTATGCTTTATCTGAGGAAAAGGGCGACATTAATTGCGTAGAATATTTTCATGAATGCAACTATATGGTACAAAGTGTGCCTGTGAATGATAGTAGTTGTGGAATTGGACTGCGAATGAAACTCGTTAGAAAGATTAAAATTATTTAGAAATACTGAATCACTTCATTGACCGACTTTATGTAGCCGTATGTTCTAGAGTGTCTGTGCCATGTGGATTAGGCGGTGTGTGTAAACTCACCTTCATCGTCTCCTTTACTCGCTTTATCTCAATCCAATCGCAAGCACGACGATGATACTCTCTCTGTGGGCAAATGAAAATGTTTATTTAACAGATTATTAAAACACAATCATAAACAGCAATCAGTTCTCGTCGCTCTGCTACAGAGAACAGAAAGCCGGCAAAGCGGACGAGCAGGCAGCCCCACAGATAGATGGACATACAGGTACAGTGTCCTCCACCTTCACTTTAGAGAGGAGTGGCGCATTTGTGCTTTATATAAGGAAATGCCAATGTAAAATTTATATTCGTTTACTCTACAGGACTGTCATTGATATACAGTGTGTTCACGAAGTCCCTTCGGGATTTTGAAAAAGTGTGGCGCGCAAACAAATTGAGGTAGCCTCATATGATTTTCGGCAGATCATAATGAAACTCTGGAAGTTTTCTTTTGCCGCAAACAGATGACATAAGCGGCCATCTTTAGTTTTCTGTCAGTTGCTTGTCAAATGGGGACTATGCAGGAATGCGCGCCTTGTGTAGGATGGCTTTTTGAGACAAAATCAGTCATCCAGACTCAACGAAATTACCGCACATAGTTCAATGAGAAACCTCAGAGTGACAAAGGAGTAAGAGACTGGCAACGGCGTATCCTAGAAACTGGGAGTGTCCATGATCGCAAGAGAAGTGGCAGACCTAGTGTAAGGGATGGACGTGTGGAAAGAATCCGTGAATCGTTTGTACGAAGCCCTACAAAATCCACAGGTCGAGCTTCGCGTGAATTGTTTATTCCACTTTCAAGGATACACAAGTACTACATAAGACGTTGAGGTTGTGTGCGTACAAGGTTCAGTTAGTGAAGCAGATTAAACCTGTTGATGACATGGAACGTCAACATTTCTCAGAAGAAATGTTCGACCGCATTGACCTTGATGTGGACTTCTTGAAAAAATCATGTTCACCGACGAGGCAATATTTCGCGTCTCGGGTAAAGTTCACAGGCATAATGTGCGCATATGGGGCACAGAAAACGAACATGTTATGGAGCACATACGCGATTGTTCGATAGGGAACGTGTGGTGTGATATGGTGTTGTTCATGACCAGGTTTTGAACTTTTTTTTTTTCAAAAAACAGGCGATAAAACTGAGCACCTACCTGGACATGCTGCATCGGTACGCAGTACCACAAATTGAGCACTTACAGCCACACGTCATTCTTGAGGAAGATGGTGCTCCATCCCACTGAGGTCTGCAGGTAAGCGCGTTCCTAGACAGGACATTTCCAGGAAGATGAGTCGGCAGAGATTGTCCAATGCCTTGGCCTCCGCGTTCACCAGACTGAACACTACTTAATATTTTCCTGTAGGGTTATGTCAAGAGCAGTGTGTTCCGAACACCAGTTAATGGATTTGATGACGTGAAGAGCCGCGNCAGTTATCGGATTTAATGACGTGAAGACCCGCATCAGGAATGCGATCTCAGCTGTTCCAGCTCGAAAGCTCCACAGAACATGGCAAGAGGTTTGTGTTCCGAACACCAGTTAACGGACTTGATGACGTGAAGACCCGCATCAGGAATGCGATCTCGGCTGTTCTAGCGGACAAGCTCCACAGAACATGGCAAGAGGTGTGTGTTCCGAACATCAGTTAACGGACTTGATGACGTGAAGACCCGCATCAGGAATGCGATCTCGGCTGTTCTAGCGGACAAGCTCCACAGAACATGGCAAGAGGTGTGTGTTCCGAACACCAGTTAACGGACTTGATGACGTGAAGACCCGCATCAGGAATGCGATCTCAGCCGTTCCAGCTCAAAAGCTCCACAGAGCATGGCAAGAGGTGTGTGTTCCGAACACCAGTTAACGGACTTGATGACGTGAAGACCCGCATCAGGAATGCGATCTCGGCTGTTCTAGCGGACAAGCTCCACAGAGCATGGCAAGAGGTGTGTGTTCCGAACATCAGTTAACGGACTTGATGACGTGAAGACCCGCATCAGGAGTGCGATCTCGCTATTCCAACGGACATGCTCCACAGAACATGGCAACAGCTAGAATATCATCTGGATGTTCTCCGTGTTACCAAAGGAGCCCACTAATGGAGGTCTACCGGGGTCAGTAAAAACTTCCAGAGTTTCGCTATGATCTGCCGCAAACCGCACGTGGCTAGCTCAATTTGTTTGCGCGCCACACTTTTTCAGAACCCCGAAGGGACTTTGTGGACACACTGTAAATATAGAGTATCTAGTGCAGCTAAGTGTGCTTATGATTGTGAAATTTAATTGTGAAAAAAATGTGTTATAATTTTTAAAATTATTTAGAATTCCCTAGTCACTTCATTGAGGGACTTGTTTGGCCATGCCTTGAATGTATATGCCATATTTAAAGTAAAAATTGTGACTCACGTGTTGTATGTTCTGCACCTCTTGTATCAGATCATGCATGGTAGTTTTAGCCTGTGAACACAAGGAAATAGGTATCAATCTACATGTTTGTTACAATTGCCAGAATAAAAAGTAATTACATCCCTGTTCACTGTTTTCCAGAACGTTCGTGCCGCGTTTAAAATAAGTGAAAAAGACCACTAAGAAGACCAAGACGTAGGTGGGTGGACAATATTAAAATGGTCTTCTGAGAGATAGCTTGGCATGGAATGGAATGGATTGGATTGGATTGCTTTTGCTTAGTAAAGGCACCAGTGGAGGGCTCTAATGAACACGGTAGTGAACCTTCGGGTTCCATAAAATGCTGGGAAATTCTTGATTAGCTGCACAATTGGCTTCTCCTCAAGAAGGGCTCAGCTCCATGAGTGAATGAGTGACAAATTAAACTTACGTGCTCTATTCTCGCCTCCAGCAGTAACTTCTTTTGTTGTTCCTCCTTCGGATCCAAAGAGATAGTTATTAATCTCTCTGTTTCATACTTTTCTCAGAATGAAGATCAAGACTTCCCTAACGGGCATGTGTTTGTAGTGCACATGGGGTTCGTTGTCTGTGAGTTCTTTACTCTGAACAACGTTTATGCTGTGTGAGGTTGTAATCATAACAATTTCTGGCAATGAGAGTCTAGGTTTCATGAACTGAAGAAGCATAAGCCATGAATCGATGAAGGGTGCTCAGAATTATGAGACCAAAGGAAATGAGCCAAACTGCAGTGGTTACAGGATCCAAGCTAAATAAATGTGTATAATGTGAACCATATAAAGACGTGAAATCAGCAGACATTTCAGGAATAGAAAGAGGGAATATCTGAAAGAGAAAATTGACGAGCTTCCAACAAACATTAAGAGCAAGAATATTATAGGCCTGTATAGAGGAATAGTTGCCTTCACACCACTTAGTAGACAGTGCATACAGATTGAAATAGACTTGCATCTGTGTTTAATTAATTAAGCAACGGCAAAATTACGTATTGTGTATGGACGTATGGACGTGTGTGGTACCGAATAGGCTGACTGAAGCACAATATTTTTATGTGCCATTTTGCGACACTTGCAATATCACAGACTTTATGGCACCGAAGGTTTCGATGATGGATGGATGATGATTTGAAAGGATTTGGAAGCAGGCGGCAATGGCCCAGCTGGGGAATTGCCCTGGCATTTCGCTGGAGGAACTGAAGAATATTAAAGCCATGAAACACCGGAATACAAGTCCAGACCGTTACCATGAAATCAGCCTCTTCGGGTCAAATCCCTCACAATTGACTTGCACTGGGCAATGTCTTGTTAGAATTTCAAGTAGGGAATCGACTAACATGCTTGAGGTTTTCGTTGTTTCCTTCTGTCTCTCGGGTAAAATACCGAGATATTACAACAAAGTAGGCCAATAAGTTTGAATTCATGATTCATTGTTGGTCGTCNCCCCCCCCCCCCCCATCATTTGAATGACGTTGGTTACTGGGTGGGGCCTAAGGGCGGTCTTGATGCTATGGAGAAGAGACAAATCCGAATTCTTTGACCAGTGTTTGCTGCGCTCAACCCTTAGCTTTGCGACGGTTAATGTAGGGCCTGATCTTACACTCACCCTTCGTTGAATCCGCCATTGAACATACCGCACTATCAGCAGATATAGAACACAGATGAGGACGATCAACTGCAAGAAATATAAGAACAGTTAAGTAAGAGTTAGTTCTAATTCCATATGAAGGAGCAGCTTTCCTACCGACCTGTTTTAACATAGAAATATTTGACCCTCTGAAACTTACCTCCAGGATAGGAACCTCCCAGACAATTTTCGCATTTTCTGCGAAGCTCTTCCATTGATATTGCCACCAGGACGCTGCTTCCATTTTGAAAGTTATGACTGAAATTTTGTTTTTTATATTCGCTAGTTGGGGGTGGGTCCAGCTGGGTCCACTCGGCACGGCGGTCACTGACTTGCGACTGAAGTTAATCCTTCGTCAGCTGATAATATAAAACAACTAATCAGCTAATGTCAAAGCCAAGGTCACATTGCGATTGATGTTCAGTCAGTCAGTCAGTAAGTCAGTCAGTTAGTCAGTAATTCTTGGTGTCGAGGCTCATCTGGGGTTTATGACTAAATATTTATTACTGTTTTACAGTTATTGTCTTGTTTTTGTGGGGGTCTCTCTCTCTAACGAGAGGGCGGATCTGTGTTTTCTTATGTGCTGCTGGCCCTTGCCAGCGCAGTGTTTCTCGGGTTCGAGTACCTTGGGACTCGCGACCATATTTTACTGTTGATGATACATATCTTAGGAGATGGTTTACTTAACAGTCGGCTACTGAACGTTCACTAACTAGTTTATTTGTTAGGCACGGACCAAATAGTAAACAATTTTTTTACTTTTTCCTGTGATTTTTGTTACAACTGTTACGTGTTTACAGTTTCGTTGCCTAGTAACTATAGTCCCTCCTGGTTGATTGTTGTGGCTGAAGTTAATTTTATGTCAGGTGAAAATTTAAAACAACTAATCGGCTAATGTGAAAGTAAAAGATCACATTGCGACTGACGATCGGTCAGTCAGTTAGTCAGTTAGTCAGTCAGTCAGTCAGCCAGTCAGTCAGTCAGTCAGTCAGTCAGTCTTGGTATCGAGCGAGTCTGGGGTTCATGACCAGATATGTATTACTGTTTTAGAGTTTAGGTCTTGTTATTGTGAGGCGCCCTCTCTGACGAGAGGACAGGTCTGTCTTTTGTCAGAGTCATTCTCTGTAGTAGTAAGTCATTTGTCATAATGTGAAGAATATTTGCACTTTACATGTTAAACATGATAATAAATGTATTAAATATATACAGGGCCTCTTTCAGTCCAGCCTCAGTACAGGAGATTATGCCCTATTTCTAGTAGCTTCCGCTACAACGGCAGTCTAGTCACTTGAACTGATGTATGCTTGACCGCCGCCAAGTTTAAGCCTGTTATACCTTGTATGTCGAACTTCGCCTTGTCCAATATTGCGAACATTTTCGTTATCATGATTTTTTATCACTTACGCTTGTCGCCTGCATGATTTTGTTATATAATCGTATACGTACGGAATTTTGAAAACCATATGTAAATCGCGAACCGGTTCTGCGCCTTGGAAAATTGTCAATGGTGCGGAGAACCTTGTTTTGTAGGCGCTGCAATTTCAGTAGACAGGTACCTACCGCGAATCCCCACGGTACTGACTAGCATAAGTCATTACAGGTCTAATGAGAATTTTTGGAAGGTCAGCTTAATGTAAGCGCTTAATCGCCCAATTTTGAATAGGGAATACAAATAAATGTTCTGAAAACCTTTGCTTCGGCCTTTTTCTATGTGAAATCTCCATGTAACCCTCCTATGAATATTTTACACAATTTACGAATGGAATATATCTTCCATTCAATGTAAGATGAGACACAGGCGGACGACGACTTCGAGAGAAGTACTTCCTCTGAGTCTTATCTTCATTAATTTTGATATTCCATTGCTCACACCGGGTTTCTATTAAGCTGAGAACTTGCTTGAGTTTTCTAATAAAACCCTCCTTGCGGTCTGTCGCATACAGACATGTATCTTCTGCCTGAGGGGTAGAACAACGCCATGTGTTTGGTGGGCATCATTTTTGTACTTATCGAAAAGAGTATGGTACAGTTTCGAACGTTGTGACACCCCTGCTTGCATTTCCCTTGGCGAAGAT
>NW_019724825.1:0-224 GCF_002891405.2 Cryptotermes secundus | reverse complement strand
TAAATAAAAATTATGGTTTTATTTAGATTGTATTATATAAGTTTTGTATGTGTATATACTTTTAAGTTCAACAACCTTACCTGTCGGTAGTTGATGTTGCTTGTCTGTGTGTTGTGATGCTTGTGTGCTTAAGGAGTGCTGTGTCGTGTGGTTTATGTATCCTGTGCTAGTGACGTTGTTGTGGGGGTGTACAAAACTTGTATTATGAGTTCGAAGAGGTTTTT
>NW_019724824.1:0-1474 GCF_002891405.2 Cryptotermes secundus | reverse complement strand
CTGTCACAATAAGACCTGTGTTACCTGCAATCAAAGAATGGGATGGCTTACAAGGGAACATTTACCTATATTAGGATAATTAACTTTAAGAACTTGGGTTACAGATCACAGAAGGTGCCCATGATGACCTGAATCATAGGTTGAAACATGCTTATATTAAATAAGTAAGACATATATCAACACCTGTTTTTGTCTTCACCTGAAGATATTCCACTTTATTGTTGTGTTGATGGTCATAACCATGAGATATTATATACATTTCACAGTTTTCATGGAATTAACTGTTGAGTTTGAGGTCTTCCTGGTTTGATGTATTCTTTTAGGCAGATACCAATCACCTCCCCTCCCTCTCCTGTAGGTCTGAGTAACCATCTATGGTCTAACCTGTGTACTTAACCAACTTACTCCTCATTCTACAGCTAAACCTTGAAGATGATGGTATCTGCTTTGTCAAACTGCCACATATGAAGATATCAGCTCTATGTTGATAACTTAGTACAGCATTTATCAACAGATGGCATCAATTCTGATATACCAATGTTTATAGGAAAAAACTGACTTTCATTTTATCTATACCTGTGATCATTTGAAGGTATGTGATTTCTTTCGGCTGTCAACACAACAAATTTTCAAGGAAACCAATTCAGTGTCGCTGTACTGGAATTGTTTTAATTAGTGTCTGCTATGTTTCAATGCTAATTTGTATCACTGTCAGACACTTTCTTAAATACATGCTTCTTACTCAATTTCCGTAATATGGATGCATATTAGTATTATTTTAAAAATCTGCCAATTTCTGTATCTCATTGTAACATATGTTGGTATTTTTGATAATACAGTTAATCCTTAGGGCTACAAGGAATTAATTAATTAATTTTCGGTCATTGGATTTTTTTCAATTGACCTAATCCTTCCGGCCGCACTATGGCCCTGGGGTTCACTCAGCCTCTAACAGAAATGAGTACCAGGAATTAAATAAATAATTTTCCTGGGGAGTAAAGTGCGGCCGGCGTGTAAGGCTGACAACTTTACCGTCATCTTTGAGCCGATTGTCTAGATAGTGTGAGGCCCTCAACGTCTCACAACCCTATGGGCCTTCATGGCCTGTTACAGGGATAGATTTACTTTTACTTTACTTCCTGGGGAATAAAGCATGGCCGGTACGTAAGGTTGACAACCTTACCGCCATCTTTGAGCCGACTGTCTAGAGAAAATGTGGGACCCTCAACATCTCACAACCTTATGCACCTTCATGGCCTGTTACAGGGATAGCTTTACTTTTACTTAGGGCTAAACTGCTTGATGATGATCCAAACATGATCGAAACATGTAGCAGATGCTAAATAAAACCACTGTTAGTTCAGTGATATTGAATTGGTCTGTTTGAAAATGTGTTGTGTTGACGGCAAAAAAAAAATGTACTGTGACACACAATAGGATGCAGACAATAAAGACTTTTGAAAGTAATCTAAGG
>NW_019724823.1:4008-4275 GCF_002891405.2 Cryptotermes secundus | reverse complement strand
TCCCTGAATTACACACTCCAGATATAACTGGTTATCACGAACTATTACTGATTCTCGCACACGCGTATGTAGCTCGTAACTTGCGAACTGAGAACTCGTTGATAACGCACTGACTATCGCTTGCTGCTCAGCCGGCTTTTATTCCGTTCGCGGTTGCTAGTGTGACGTGGCGTATAGCCTAGCAACGCTGTTGCCCCTTGGTGACGTCACCGCTGTTGACTCGCCTTGCATAGCTTCAAGGTTGCGGGGACTCGGCTCGGCTCCGCT
>NW_019724823.1:0-3696 GCF_002891405.2 Cryptotermes secundus | reverse complement strand
TTCTGTGGCACACCCACGCTCTCTGGGGAGGCCGGTTCTTCTACATTACCGGTTCCTCCTCTGCTTGAAGTCTTCTTTTCCGTTTTGGAGGCGGTCGACACTTCCACAGTGTCCAGTCTTTGTTTATGTCTTTCATGAGAAGTCCTTATGTCGACGTAACAGCCCTTGATGCGTTGTTTGCACTGACTGACGTCATCGTTCCTCCTTGTCTTTCCACCACTTGCTGGCATGAGATCGTGACGCCAAGTCCTGAAGGCATTTCTCCAACGTCGTGCCACTGTCGCGCGACGGGCTGTCTTCTTGCAGGGGGCAACCAACTTCTTCTGGGGTCCACTCTTCTCCCGCGTCGAATTCTTCATATTCCGCTTCTTTCGGTCCCTACGCCTTTTCTTCTCCGGTTCTCCGATCGGCATTACTTCGGCGTCTTGTACGGGTGTCTCTAGTAGTTCTGCCGATTTTTGCACTTTCGCCAGCACGTCTCTCATCTCTAGCTGTACACATTCCCACTGGTGTACTGACATCTTGGACTGTGCCGGTTTCTGTGTTCTCTCATGTTCCCTGTACGAAACTCGCCGAAGGTGGCACCACACAGTCACACACGCAGTGAGTGTGATCAGGCTGAGGAACAGGGGACCACCAAGTAGCATCCAGAAATAGTCGCGTTCTTGTGATGTTCTCCGCTGAAATGCCCGGGACACTGCATACTCTGCTTTCTTTGTTCTAGCGCAGGTTCCAGCTACAATTCTTTCTGAGTCTTGGATTGGCTGCAAGGCAGTTTCAGGTGTTGGGATGCGTTCAGGTGTTGCGATAGTTTCTGGTACTGGTAATGGTACAGGTGCTGGGATCGCTTCAGGTGTTGAGATAGTTTCTGGTACTCTTAATGGTACAGGTGCTGGGATCGCTTCAGGTGTTGGGATGGGTCCAGGTGCTGCGATAGTTTCTGGTACTGGTACTGGTACAGGCGCTGGGATCGCTTCAGGTGCTGCGATAGTTTCTGGTACTGGTAATGGTACAGGTGCTGGGATGGGTCCAGGTGCTGCGATGGGTCCAAGTGCTGGGATGTGTCCAGGTGCTGCGATGGGTCCAGGTGCTGAGATGGGTCCAAGTGCCGAGAACGGTCCAGGTGCAGTAGATAGTTCCAATCCTGGGATTTTTTGATATATTGATATTTGATATTTGATATTGATATTGATGTATTCCTCCTTGGGGAAGTACCCAAAAAGATACGCATGCTATAATCACGGCTGATGTTTTCCACATTTTCGTGGCTTCTTCTTACAACACTACGAAATACTATTTAGTACGTCTAACACGGGTTTCGTTCAGACCGCTAAATCCAATGAAGACCTGGTGTAGCTATTTCACTTTCACTATTCTACACACTCCGTAAATTATACTGCAAGCGCCGAGTTTTTACTAGTCGTTCCTTGGCAATGGCACACTGTCAGTAGTATATCTCGCTCCTCGCCTCGCTGTCGAAGTCAAACTTCTGACACCAGTTGTCACGTATTGGGTGTATAACGCGACAAATAATTTCACGCCGTGTTTGATATAGCGAATTTTATTTCACATTCGCACTTACAATCACCCAGATTACAGATTCACAATTACTGCTATTTGCAGTATCACAAATGCAACTGACTGGTTGCTGGCTAACTCGGAACTCTCGGAGGTAGCTCGAGGACTAACTCTGAATAGCCTTCGCTGCTCCTTATGTAGCCTCGATCGGACAATACAGAAAACGGCCACGTAATAGGCACCACTATGACTGGTGCCGTCGTGCTAGCAACGCTGTGTACCGCTGTTACTACCGTCGTCTCTCGCAACCATTGTTTACCCGCGCTGCCTAGAAACTGCGGTACCCCTTGGTGACATCACCGCTGTTGACTCGCGTTGCATAGCTACCAGGATGCTGGGACTCGGCTAACTTCGGCTCCGCTCGGCTCACTTCGGCCGGCGGGGGGGCGTCATCCATAGCTCAACATGTCACAATATAGAATTCACAATATAGAATATAGAATTCCTATATTCCTTCAGGTCCAGAATTTTTGAGGTGTGGTGAAATGTCATCTAAACCATATTTGTTTTATGATATTGTCACGTGTTGGGTGTATGTCACGCGACAAATAACTTCACGCCATATTGAATGTAGTGAATTTTATTCCACACTCTGTCTTACATGTATACAATTCACAATTTCCCAACTACTGCCATCGGCAGTATCACAAGTACTTCTCCTGTAGTAACTGCCATGTTCTCGACAAAACCCGCCTCGGTGACTGGTAGATTGAAACTGATTGGTTAATCGTTACTCACTACTCGTAACTGGCTCAATCCTCACTACTCCTGAATCAAAGTCAAAGTCACATTGCGACTGACGGTCGGTCAGTCAGTCAGTCAGTCTGTCTGTCTGTCTTGGTGTCGAGCCCCGACTGGGGCTCATGACCAGATTTGTTTTTTTCTTTATATGAAAGATATTGTCCTGTCCTGACGAGAGGTCTGGTCTGTCTTTTGTCAGTCATAGTCTGTGTTATTAAACCCATTGTCAGTATTTACGTATATTTACAAATTTAATCTTAATTTCTATTTCTATGTACAATATATGCAAGGTCTCTGTCAATCCATGCTTTGTACGGCAGATTTTGCCCTATTTCTAGTAGTATTCGCTACCACAGTAGTCTAGTCACTATAGTGTTCGCTGCTCCTTATTCAGGCTGGACACGGACAACAGAGAACACCTTGCTGCTCGGCAACATATCAGGTACTGTTGTCAGGTGTTTCTACCTACGCATTGCCTAGCAGTAGTCGTTGCACGGAGTCGCCTGTTGCTTGACGTCACAGCCTCGAGGGGAGGGGTGCTTACCGAGCGTTGCGTAATGATAGGAGTGGGAGTACGTGACGTCACTCGAGGAAACGCAGAGTTCACGGGACCCCCACTTCCCGTTCCGCCATCCACGTCACAATATGTTTTGGAACTTTCTGTTTAGCCCAACGATTGCCTGTAGAATGTGAAGGAGTTCTAAGAGTACCGGATGGGGTTATAATTTTTGTATTACTTCTTGCAGTAGAAATGAGGAAGAGAGGACAAACCTGCAGCGCTTCTGGGTACATGTCATTCAGTAGAGAGGAAGATGTAAAAATCTTCGATATTCACAAGGATCCAGCACAGTATGCCTGTTTTAATTCACGGTGTAATGGCCTTATTACTTATCGTTTAATCCAAGGAAGAAATTAAGTTAAGGTTATGTCTGCATGTCCCACTGGACTCTGACCCGAGAATGACTGCTCTGGCGACGGCCACACTAAATTGTAAACGACAGACCCATACTCTCGTTAGAAAGTACACAACACATCAATGAACCCACCACTGTCTGACAGTAATACAAATCTGATAATAAGCCCCAGATGGGTGTTTTATTCCAAGACAGATTGGCCGACTGACCGGTGATCGTAACATAAGACGCGACCAGACTGGACTCGAATTCAAGGGAGTAGAGATCAGTCCTAGATTAGTGAGAGATTCGTCAGACAGACGTTGTTCAGGAGGAGTTGAGCGTGTGAGCTGTTATAACTGACCGTAACTGTAAAGAAATGCGAGTAAATGCAATCATCTAATGAACGCCAAGCAGAGGAGGGAAAACTCTGCAACTTCTGATAACAGAACCGAGAGGCCTCTCTCGTCGAACCCCTGTTGCA
>NW_019724822.1:0-753 GCF_002891405.2 Cryptotermes secundus | reverse complement strand
TTTCTTTTTTATGTTTATTTAGGATGAGCCATGTTGAAGGCTCTTGGAGGTCGTCATGCCTTCCAGCCAAGTTAATCCCTAAGCCTACGGAGCTCGGCAATGAGTACGGTCTTCCGGGCGCCTAGCTTATTCCAGCCTCGGGCAATATGTCATCCATGTGATGCGAGTTCAATGAACCCATATGTGGTAGTAGGTATTGGGGCGTTTTGGTTACCCGCCATGTTTGATTCGGGATCATCCCGCTCCTTTATAAGGCAAGATGTGTTAAAAAATATCGAGCAGCTAAAGCCGTTTACATTAGAGCAGGCGGAGGAGCGCTACGTAATGGTAAACGGGCAGGCCTGTGTGATTTCGGAAATGGCGGTGTTAAATATCAAAATAGGCTCCTTTTCATGGAAGCGTCGTTTCTTGATTTGGGGTGAGTGTCCCGTTCCGTGTATCTTGGGCGTGGATTTTATGACGCGCGCCAAGATGCGATTGGATTTTGTGACCAGACAGTATAGCTTCTCTTTTCATCGCGAACAGGAATTTCCGTTTGAGGCCTTTGACCTACAGCTATGTGCGTCGCAAAAATTTTCGCGCCCTAAGAAGGTTACGACGGGATTAATGTGTGAATCCCTGTCGGCAGAGTCAAGCGAGTCCGCGGATATTTTGGACCTGTTACGAAGTTTTCCGGCCTTATTTTCTGAAAGGCTAGGCACAGTTAGGTGTATGGTTTGTCATTTAGACCTAACTGATGGCAATCCGGTACGT
>NW_019724821.1:4606-12798 GCF_002891405.2 Cryptotermes secundus | reverse complement strand
TAGTTTTTCTAGGTTCAGGTTGCTTGCTTTCTTTGCGTTTGGTTGCTTTGGTTGCTAACTTGCTATCTTGGTGTTCCTAGCTTGGTAGTTTTGCGTTGCTAGCTTGCTAGCTTTCCGTTGCTGTCTTGCACGTTTGCCTTGCCTGCTTGCCAGATATGCGTTCATAGCTCGAATGATTTGTGTTGCTAGCTTGATAGCTTGGTTTTCCTAGCTTGGTCGATTTGCGTTGCTAGCTTTGCTACTTTTGCGTTGCTAGCTTTCAAATTTTGAGTGGTTATCTTGGAAGCTTTCCGTTGCAATCTAGTTAGTTTTGCGTTGCTGGCTTGCACGTTTGCGTTGATAGCTTGCCAGATATGCGTTCATAACTTGAATGCTTTCCGTTGCTAGCTTGCTAACTTTGTTTTCCTAGCTTGGTAGATTTGCGTTGCTAGCTTTGCTAGCTTTGCGTTGCTAGCTTGCTAGTTTTGAGTTGCTATTTTGTAGCTTTGCGTTGCTACATTGCCAGGTTTGCGTTGCTAGCTTGCTAGATTTGCTTGCTTATCTTGCTAGATTTGCGTTGCTTGCTTGTTTCTTTGCGTTTCTTGCTTGCTATCTTTGCTTTGCTAGCTTGCTAGCTTTGCGTTGCTAGCTTGCTAATTTTGCGTTGCTAGCTTTGTATCTCTGATTTGCTAGCTTGCTAGATTTGCGTTGCCAGCTTGATAGGTTTTCGTTGCTAACTTGGTACCTTAGTTTGTTAGATAGCTAGCTTTGCGTTACTAGCTTGCTAGCTTCCTAGATATGCGTTGCTAGCTTGCCAGTTTTGAGTTGCTAGCTTTGACAGTTTTGCGTTGCTAGCATGCTAGCTTTGCGTTGCTAGCTTGCTAATTTTGAGATGCTAGCTTGGTAGATTTGCGTTGCTAGCTTGCTAGCTTTGCGTTCTAGCTTGCTAGTTTACGTTACTGATTTGAACGTTTACGTTGATAACTTGCCATTTATGCGTTGATAGCTTGAATGCTTTGCGTTGCTAGCTTGCTAGCTTTGCGTTGCTACATTTGTAGCCTTGAGTTGCAATCTAACTAGATTTGCGTTGCCAGCTTGATAGGTTTGCTTTCCTATTTTGCTAGCTTGGCCTTATTAGATAGCTAGCTTTGCCTTGCTAGCTGGCTAGCTTGCAAGATATGCGTTGCTAGCTTGCCAGGTTTGCCTTGTTATCTTGCCATCTTTGCGTTGCTCTCTTGCCAGGTTTACTTTGTTGGCTTGCTGGTTTGAGTTACTAGCTTTCCTTGTTTGCATTTAGAGCTTGCCAGCTTTGCGTTGCTAGCTTGCTAACTTTCCGTTGCTATCTTGCTAGCTTGCTAGCTTTGCGTTTCTAGATTGCTTGCTTTAATTTCCTAGCTTTCTATATCAGCTTTGCTAGCTTGCCGGCTGTGCGTTGCTAGCTTGCCATTTTTGCGATTCTAGCTTGCCAGCTTTCCGTTGCTAGCTTGCTAGATTTGCCTGGCTAGCTTGCTAGATCCTCGTTGCTACCTTGTTAGTTTTCTTTGCTGGTTTGCTAGCTTTGAGTTGTTAGCTTGTTAGTTTTGATTTGCTGTCTTGCTATATTTGCTTTGTTTGCTTGTTTGCTTAGCGTTTATTGCTTGCAAGCTTTAGTTGCTAGCTTGCTAGTTTGTGTTGCTAGCTTGCTAGCATTGGGGTGTATGCTTTGTTTGCGTTTATTGCTTACTAGCATTTTTTGCTTGGTTGCTAAGTTTGAGTTGCTAGCTTGCTAGCATTGCGTTGCAAGCTTGCTATCCTTGCGTGGCTACCTTGGTATCTTCGCTTTGCTAGCTTTCAGTTGCTTGCTAGCTAGTTTTGAATTGCTAGCTTGGTAGCTTTGCGTTTCTAGCTTGGTATCTTTCCTTTGCTGTCTTGTAAGTTTGCGTTGCTAGCTTGCTTATATTGCGTTGCCAGCTTCCAAACTTTGCTATCTAGCTTGCTTGATTCCGTTGCTAGCTTGTTAATTTTGCGTTGCTAGCTTCCAATCTTTGCGTTGCTAACTTGCTAGATATGCGTTGGTTGCTCGCCAGCTTTGCGTTGTTAGCTTTCCAGCTTTGCGTTGTTACTTGCCAGTTTGCGTTCCTACCTTGCCAGCTTTGCTTTGCTATCTTGGTTGATTTTCGTGGTATGTTTGCTAGCTTTGCATTGCTACATTGCTAGCTTTCCGTTGCCAGCTTGCTAGCTTTGCGTTGCTATCTTGCTAGCATTGCGTTTCTAGCTTGCTAGCTTTGCGTTGCTTGCTTGCTTTATTTGCCTGTCTTGCTTGCTAGCTTTGCGTTTCTAGCTTGCTAGCTTTGCTTTTCTAGCTTTCCAGCTTTGCGTTGCTAGCTTGCCAGGTTTGCGTTTCAAGCTTTTCAGCTTTGCGTTTCTAGCTTGCCAGATTTGCTTTGCTGGCTTGCCCCTTTTTCGTCCCTAGCTTGCCAGCATTGCGTTGCTAGCTTGCCATCTTTTCGTTGCTAGCTTGCCAGCTTTACGATGCTATCTTGACAAATTTTCGTTGCTGCCTTGCCCCTTTGCGTTGCTAGTTTACTAGCTTTGTGTTGCATGCTTGCTTTGCGTTTATTGCTTGCTAGCTTTATTTGCTATCTTGCTGGTTTGCGTTGCTACCTTGCTATCTTTATGTTGCTAGCTTGCTAGATATTCGTTGCTAGCTTGCTATTTTTCGTTGCTAGCTTGCCAAATTTGCGTTGCTAGCTTGCTAGCATTGCGTTGCTAGCTTGCTCTCTGTGCACTGCTAGCTTGCTAGCTTTTGTTGCTTGCTTGCTTGCTTTGCTTTCTTGCTTGCTAACTTTGATTTGCTAGCTTGCTAGCTTTGCGTTGCTGGTTTGCTAGCATTATTTTTAGCTTGGTAGCCTTGCGTTGCTAGCTTCCTAGCCTTGCGTTGCCTGCTTGAGAGATTTGCGTTCCTACCTTGCTAGCTTGGCGTTGCTAACTTCCTAGATTTTTGTTGCTAGATAGCTAACTTTGCGTTGCTATCTTGCTAGCTTGATAGATTTGCGTTGCTAGCTTGCCAGCTTTGTGTTGCTAGCTTGCCAGCTGTTCGTTGCTATCTTGCCAGTTTTGCGTTGCTAGCTTGATGTTCAAAGCTTGGTAGATTTGCGTTGCAAGCTTGCTAGCTTTGCGTTGCTACCCTGCTAATTTTGAGTTGCTAGCTTGGTAGCTTTGCGTTGCAAGCTGGTTAGCTTTGCTTTGCTGGCTTGCACGTTTGCGTTGCTAGCTTGCCAGATATGCGTTCATAGCTTGAATGCTTTGCGTTGCTAACTTGCTAGTATTGTGTTGCTAGATTGGTAGCTTTGCGTTGCTACCATGCCAGCTTTGCGTTGCTAGCTTGCTAGATTTGCTTGGCTGGCTTGTTAGATTTGCGTTCTTGCTTGCTTCCTCTGCGTTTCTTGCTTGCAATCTTTGCTTTGCTAGCTTGCTAGCTTTGCGTTGCTAACTTGCTAGATTTGCGTTGCCAGCTTAATAGGTTTGCGTTGCTACGTTGCTATCTTTGCGTTGCTAGATAGCTAGCTTTGCGTTACTAGCTTTGCCAGTTTTGCGTTGCTAGCTTGCCAGCTTTGCTTTGCTAGCTTGCCAGCTTTGCTTTGCTAGCTTGCCATCTTTGCGTAGCAGGCTTGCCCGTTTTCGTTTCTAGCTTGCAAATTTTGCGTTTCCAGCTTGCCACATTTGCGTTGCTACCTTGCTAGCTTTCCGTTGCTAGCTTGCCAGCTTTGCGTTTCCAGCTTGCAGCTTTGCGTTGCTAGCTTGCTAGCTTTCCGTTGCTGGCATGCTAGCTTTGCGTTGCTAAATTGCTAGCTTGTCGTTGCTAAATAGCTAGCTTTGCGTTGCTATCTGGCTAGCTGGTTAGCTATGCGCTGCTTGCTTGTCAGATTTGCGTTGCTATCTTGCCAGCTTTGCGTTGCTATCTTGCCAGCTTTGCGTTGTTGGCTTGTCAGATAAGCTTTGCTGGCTTGCCCGTTTTTCGTTGCTAGCTTGCCAGCTTTGCGTTGATAGCTTGCCATTTTTACGTTGCTAGCTTGCCAGATTTGCGTTGCTGGCTTGCCCGTTTGCGTTGCTTGCTTGCTGGGTGTGTGTTGCTAGCTTGCTAGTTTTGGTTTGCTTGCTTGCTTTGCGTTTCTTGCTTGCTAGGTTTTGTTGCTTGCTTGCTGGGTGTGTGTTGCTAGCTTGCTAGCTTTGCGTTGCTCTCTTGCTTGCTTGGCGTTTCTAGCTTGTTAGCTTTGAGTTGATATCTTGCTATATATCTAGATATGCGTTGCTAACTTGCTAGCTTTGGGTTTCTAGCTTGGTAGCTTTATTTTGCTGTTTTTTAGCTTTGCGTTGCTACCTTGCTTGCTGTGCATTGCTAGCTTGCTTGCTAGTTTTTCGTTGCTAGCTTTCTTGCTTTGCGTTCTTAGCTTGGTAGCCTTGCTTTGCTAGCTGACTAGCTTTGCGTTGCCAGCTTCATAGGTTTGCTTTGCTACCTTGCTAGCTTGGCGTTGCTAGCTTGCTAGATTTGCGTTGAAGATTGTTAACATTGCGTTGCTATCTTGCCAGCTATGCGTTGCTATCTTGCCAGGTTTGCGTTGCTAGCTTACCAACTTTACGTTGCTAGCTTGAAAATTTGCGTTGCTAGCTTGCTAGCTTTGCTTTGCTAGCTTGCTTAATTTGCGTGGCTAGATTGCTATCTATGAGTAGGTACCTTGCTAGCTTTCCGTTGCCAATTTGCTAGCATTGCGTTGCTAGATTGCTAATTTTGCTTTGCTAGCTTGTTTGCTTTGCGTTTCTTGCTTGCTAGCTTTGCGTTGCTAGCTTGCTATCTTTGCGTTGATAGCTTTACTAGCTTTGCTTTGCTAGCTTGCTAGATTTGCGTTGCTAGCTTGGTAGACAAGCGTTGTTATCATGATAGTTTTGCGTTGACAGGTTGATAGGTTTGCGTTGTTAACTTGCTAGCTTGTCATTGCTAGCATGCTAGCTTTTCGTTTCTGTCAAGATAGTGTTGCGTTGCTAGATTGTTAGATTGCTAAATATGCGTTGTTAGCTTGATACCTTTGCGTTGCTAGCTTGATATTCCAATTTTGGTAGCTTTGCGTTGCTAGCTTGCTAAATTTGCGATGTTAGCTTTTTTAGTTTTGAGTTGCTAGCTTGGAAGCTTTGCGTTGCTAGCTTGCTAGATTTGCTTTCTAGCTTGCAAGATTTGCGTTGCAAGCTTTCAGTTTTTGCCTTGCTAGCAAGATAACATTGCGTTGCTAGCTTCCTAGCTTTGCGTTGCTAGCTTGCTAACAATTCGTTGCTAGCTTGCTAGCTTTGCTTGGCTAGCTTGCTAGTATGGCTTTGCTAGCATTCTAGCTTTGCGTTCCTAGGTTGCAAGCTTCCCCTTGCTACCTTGTTAGCTTGCTAGATATGCATTGCTAACTTGCTAGCTTTGCGTTTCTAGCTTCCTTGCTTTGCCTTGCTAGATTGCAAGCTTTGCGTTTCTAGCTTGCTAGCTTTGCATTGCTAGCTTGCTAGCTTTGCGTTGCTAGCTTGCCAGGTTTGCGTTTGTAGCTTGCCAGCTTTGCGATATTAGCTTGATAAATTTGTGTGCCAAGCTTCCTAGCGTTACGTTGCTAATTTGCTAGCTTTTTTGCTAACTTGCTAGCATTGCGTAGGTAGTTTTCTAGCTATGTGTTTCTACTTTGCTAGCTTCTCGTTTGTAGCTTGATGGCTTTACGTTGCTAACTTGCTAGCTTTGCCTTGCTAGCTTGCTAATTTTGCTTTGGTACTTGTTGCTTTGCGTTTCTTGCTTGCTAGCATTGCTTTGCAAGCTTGCTAGTTTTGCTTTGCTAGCTTGCTAGCTTTGAATTGCTAATTTGCTAGGTTTGCGTTGCTAGCTTGCTAGCTTTGCGTTGCTAGCTTGGTAGAATTGCTTTGTTAGATTGCTAGCTTTGCGTTGGTAGCTTGCTAATTTTGCTTTGTTAGCTTGGTAGCCTTGCGTTGCAAGCTTGCTAGCTTTCGTTGCCAGCTTGATAGGTGTGCGTTGCTACCTTGAAAGCTTGGCGTTGCGAACTTGCTAGCTTTGCGTTGCTAGATAGCTAGCTTTGCCTTTCAAGCTTGCTAGCTTGCTAGATATGCGTTGGTAGATTGCCAGATTTGGGTTGCTAGTTTGCCAGCTTTGCGTTGTTAGCTTGCCAGCTTTACGTTGCTAGCTTGCGAGTTTTGCGTTGCTAGCTTGAAGTTTGCATTGCTAACTTGAAAGCTTTGCGTTGTTGGCTTGTCAGATTTGCTTTGCTGGCTTGCCCGTTTTCGATGCTAGCTTGCCAGCATTGCGTTGCTAGCTTGCCAGCTTTGCGTTGATAGCTTGCCATTTTTACGTTGCTAGCTTGCCAGATATGCGTTTCTGGCTTGCACGTATGCGTTGCTAGCTTGCTAGTTCTCGTTGCTAGCTTGCTAGTTTTGGGTTGCTTGCTTGCTTTGCGTTTCTTGCTTGCGAGCTTTAGTTGCTTGCTTGCGAGCTTTAGTTGCTTGCTTGCGAGCTTTGTTTTGCTAGCTTGCTAGCTTTGCTTTGCTACCTTGCTATCATTGCGTTGCTAACTTGCTAGCTTTGCGTTGCTATCTTGCTAGCTTGGCGTTGCTAGCTTGATAGCTTTAAGTTGATATCTTGCTATATATCTAGATTTGCTTTGCACACTTGCTAATTTTGCGTTGCTATCTTGCTAGCTTCGCGTTGCTTGTTGGTAGCTTTACTTTGCTAATTTTTTGCTTTGCGTTGCTACCTTGCTTGCTTTGCGTTGCTAACTTGCTTGCTAATTTTTCGTTGCTAGCTTTCTAGCTTTTCGTTGTTAGCTTGGTAGCCTTGCGTTGCTAGCTGACTAGTTTGCGTTGCCCGCTTCATAGGTTTGCGTTGCTACCTTGCTAACTTGGCGTTGCTAGCTTGCTAGCTTTGCGTTGAAGATTGCTATTATTGCGTTGTTAGCTTGCCAGCATTGCGTTGCTATCTTGCCAGCTTTGCGTTGCTAGCTTGCCAGCTTTACGTTGCTAGCTTGAAAATTAGCGTTGCTATCTTGCCAGCTTTGCTTTGCTAGCGTGCTAAATTTGCGTGGCTAGCTTGCTATCTATGAGTAGCTACCTTGCTAGCTTTCCGTTGCCAACTTGCTAGCATTGCGTTGCTAGCTTGCTAACTTTGCTTTGCTTGCTTTCTTGCTTTGCGTTTCTTGCTTGCTAGCTTTGCGTTGCTAGCTTGCTAGCTTTGCGTTTCTAGCTTGCTAGCTTTGCTTTGCTAACTTGGTAGACAAGCGTTGCTATCATGCTAGGTTTACGTTGCCTGGTTGATAAGTTAACTTGCTAGCTTGGAGTTGCTAGCTTGCTAGCTTTGCTTTGCTAACTTGGTAGACAAGCGTTGCTAGCATGCTAGGTTTACGTTGCCTGGTTGATAAGTTTGCGTTGTTAACTTGCTAGCTTGGAGTTGCTAGCTTGCTATTATTGCGTTTCTAACTAGATTGTGTTCCGTTGCTAATTTGTTAGATTGCTAAATATGCGTTGTTTGCTTGATAGTGTAACATGTTGCGCGACTGGGAACCCCCCTCCACCCTCCTCTCCACGGTAACGTAGCGCTCCCCGCCACTCCCCTCCGCGGTGACGTCACGCGGTGACGTAACGCGCAACGCTAACGTAACCGTAATCAACGTCCTACTGTGACGTGGCACTCATTACGCCACAGGCAAGCACTGCAGCTATATAAGTGGATGCACAGTGCGTATCGATCAGTTCGAGTTCGAGTTCCAGTGTGGCTACCGCCGAAGACATTCCGAGTTATAAAGTAACAGCCAGCCGACTACAAGTTGGAGTATAGCAGCCGTCGCGGAAAGAAGATCCGGACGTGTGTGTAATTGTGTAATTGGGAGCGTGTGATACAGTGATACAAAGCTGCCCTACTGTCAACGTGTTACTACTGAAGACAGAGTGAACTGATTTGCGCATAGGGTTATAAGTCGTGAAACCCCGCAACAGTGTTAACAGATTAATGCGCTTAGGGTTATAAAGTGTGAAACCCCGCAACTGTGAGATAATTAATTGTAGCCGTTATTTGTAGATTGTTAAATAAACCAATTAACCATCTCTACGGCGTCTTCGGTAACGCAAACACGTTACATTTGGTGTCAGAAGTGGGACTTCTGACACCAATGTAACGTGTTTCGTTACTGATCCCACTTCTGACACCA
>NW_019724821.1:0-898 GCF_002891405.2 Cryptotermes secundus | reverse complement strand
CTAGCTTTGCGTTGCTAGCTTGCCAGGTTTGCGTTTCTAGCTTGCCAACTTTGCGTTGTTAGCTTGATAGATTTGCGTGGCTAAGCTTCCTAGATTTACGTTGCTAACTTGCTAGCTTTCTTTGCTAACATGCTAGAATTGCGTTGGTAGTTTTCTAGCTATGTATTCCTACCTTGCTAGCTTGGCGTTTATAGCTTGATAGCTTTAAATTGCTAATTTGCTAGCTTTGCCTTGCTAGCTTGCTAACTTTGTTTGCTTGCTTGTTGTTTGCGTTTGTTGCTTGCTAGCTTTGCGTTGCTAGCTTGCTAGCTTTGCGTTGCTAGCTTGCTAGCTTTGCGTTGCTAGATTGCTAGCTTTGCATTGCTAACTTGCTAGGTTTGCGTTGCTAGCTTGCTAGATTTGCGTTGGTAGCTTGCTTGTTTTGCTTTGTTAGCTTGGTAGCCTTGCGTTGCAAGCTTGCTTGCTTTGCGTAGCCAGCTTGATAGGTGTGCGGTGCTACCTTGAAAGTTTGGCGTTGCTAACTTGCTAGCTTGCGTTGCTAGATAGTTAGCTTTGACTTGCAAGCTTGCTAGCTTGCTAGATTTGCGTTGCTAGCTTGCCAGATTTGCGTTGCTAATTTGCCAGCTTTGCGTTGTTATCTTGCCAGATTTGCGTTGCTAGCTTGCGAGGTATGCGTTGCTAGCTTCAAGTTTGTTTTGCTAGCTTGCCAGCTTTACTTTGCTAGCTTGCTATGTTTGCGTGGTTAGCTTGCTACCTATGCGTAGCTACCTTGCTAGCTTTCCGATGCTACCTTGCTAGCATTGTGTTGCTAGCTTGCTAAGTTTTCTTTGCTTGCTTGCTTTGCGATTCTTGGTTGCTAGCTTTGCGTTGCTAGCTTGATAGATTTCCTTTGCTAGCT
>NW_019724820.1:0-343 GCF_002891405.2 Cryptotermes secundus | reverse complement strand
ATAGCTAACAAGCAAGAAACGCAAAAGCTACCAAGCTAGCAACGCGTAGCTAGCAAAATAGCAACACAAATTTAGAAAGCTAGCAACGAAAAGCTAGCAAGCTAGCACACAAATCTAGCAATCTAGCAATCTAGCAATGCAAACCTGGCAAGCTAGCAACGCAAAGCTAGCAATCTAACAACGCAAAGCTATCTAACTTGCAACGCATAGCTAACCAGCTAGCAACGCCAAGCTAGCAATGTAGCAACGCACACCTATTAATTTGTCAACGAAAAGCTAGCAAGCTAGCAACGCAAAGCTAGCAAGCTAGCAACGCAAAGATAACAAGCTAGCCACGCAAAGC
>NW_019724819.1:0-508 GCF_002891405.2 Cryptotermes secundus | reverse complement strand
TACGTCGTGCAATTAGTAATAAGCGTCCTGAACTGCTTAACAATGCCATCGTCATTCGCGACAATGCAACCGCCCACACAGCAAACAGCGTCGAGAACCGTTTATGACGTAGGGGATGGGAAGCACTACACCATCCTCCATGTTCACCCGACCTCTCGCCATGTGACTATGACTTAATACCCAAATTGAAGCAGCCATTGCGAGGGAAACGCTTTCGTATACGAGAGGACATTTCCAACGCAGTTCGACGTGAGATGACAAGATTTGGAGATGGTGAAGCTGACGGTATTCGCCGTCTTCCTCGTCGCTGGCAGCGAGTACTTGACACACTTGGAGACTACTTTGAAGGTTGCTAGTCGTAATGCAAGAATTCAGATTTAAGTCACGTTGAATTTTTTATAAAGAAATGTTTGCTGCTTACGGTGGGACGTGTTTGTTGCGTAAGTGGTACACATTTTGGTGGCAGGCGTTTCGCTGATGATGAGGTTGAAACGGAGGTGAGGAAGTG
>NW_019724818.1:517-660 GCF_002891405.2 Cryptotermes secundus | reverse complement strand
GCTAGCAAGCTAGCTACGCAAAGCTAGCAAGCAAAAACTCAAAGCCAGCAAGCAAGAAACGCTGAGCTACCAAGTTAGCAACGCAAAGCTAGCATGCTAGAAACGCAAAGGTAGCAAGCTAGCAACGCAAAGCTAGCAAGCTA
>NW_019724818.1:0-352 GCF_002891405.2 Cryptotermes secundus | reverse complement strand
TAGCAACGCAAAGCTGGCAAGATAGCAACGCATACCTAGCAAGCATGCAACGGGAAACTAGAAAGCTAGCAACGTAAAGTTAGCAAGCTAGCAACGCTAATCTGGCAAGCTAGCAAATCATATCTAGCAAGCTAGCAATCTAGCAACGCAAAGCTAGCTATCTAGCGACGCAAAGCTAACAAGCTAGAAACGCCAAGCTAGCAAAGTAGGAACGCAAACCTATCAAGCGGGCAACGCAAACTATCAAGATATAAACGCAAGGCTACAAAGCTAGCTACGCAAAAATAGCAAGCTAGGGAAGCAAAGTTAGCAAGCTAGCAAAGCAAACCTACCAAGCAAGAAACGCAAAGCA
>NW_019724817.1:0-7909 GCF_002891405.2 Cryptotermes secundus | reverse complement strand
TATATACCATTCATAATGGCATAAAATGCTGGTAACAAGTTTGTTGCAGCATTTTAACCTACCTTCGAAATGGCGCGAGGGACTAGGAAAATGTCTGTCGTGAAGCAGGATAATAGGATATCGTAGGAGGTATTTGTGTGATGAAATTGATTTTGGTTCTGAACTCTTTCATACTTGCAGCAAGGAACAGGAACTGAGACCGAAGTCGTAATAGCGATTTTATTCGCACTCGTTCATTCAGTGTCGTCAATAAAAAAAGGATACCGTATCAGGAACGAAAACATTTGAAGCTTAAATAGGAATTACAAACACACTAATTATGATATACCCAGTAATTATCAAACAGTCGATTTTATATTAGTTAAGCCATCCGTGTTAATGAGATCGAAGTTTGAATTAATCTCGATTTTTAGGTAAAAATTAGAATCCAAAACCATTTCCCAAAAATAATCGTGATATTTATTACACTAGCTTTATGAGCTCGATGCTCCTTGTTTTTATTTAGTTACTCTTTTGATTCTGCTAGTTCCTGTTATTTCAGAATTACCTACCACAGTGCATTGCAACCGATGCCGTAGGGGAGCTGGATGTCGCTAATAGTTATTCCCTCCGCCACCAGATTGCACTAAGTACAAATTCCGGTGGGTGGGGTGATACGTAACATGTCATTCAGGAGAGGATTGTTAATTTCTCATCTCATATATTTGAAAGGAAGAGATTAACCAATGCAATATTTGGAGAGTAGACGTTACGAATATATTGAGAGACTTATACAGTGAGAAGATCGACAATACAAAATTAAACCATCGCTTACATTGTCTTAAAGGTTTCTCTTCTTCTAACAATTTAGATATTTTAGAATTACGTGTACGATAAGTTTTTGCTACCTTTTTTTTATTAATAAAATTAATATGGAATTAATTGCGTTCGGATATATAAGATTATGGAATATTTCTTTCATGTTTAATTTTGGAAAGTATTTCATTTTCTCACTGCTAAATTTTGTATCTGATGGTGAATGACGCGCGCCCGCGAGATGGCAGTACTCAACAACCTTCCTTCAGAAATGATGCTAAGGACCGGGAAAATGTCTATCGTGTACAAGGGTAGCAGGATACAGTAGGAGGTATTTGAGTGAGCAAATTGATTTTGGTTCTGAACATTTTCATACTTGCAGCAAGGAACCGGAACTGATTTCGAAGTCATAATAGCGATTTTATTCGCACTCGTTCATTCAATGTCAATAAAAAAGGATACCATATCAAGAACGAACGCACTTGAAGCTTAAATAGAAATTACAAACACACTAACTACGATATACCCAGTAATTAACAAATAGTCGATTTTATATTACTTAGGCCTACCGTGTTAAGGAGATCGAAGTTTAAAGTAATCTCTGTGTCTTAGGTAAGAATTAGAATTAAAAAAAAATCCCCATAATAATCGTGATATTTATTACACTACCTTTATGAGCTCGATGTTTTTCCTTTTATTAAGTTACTCTTTTGGTTCTGCTAGTTCCTGTTATTTCAGAATTACCTACCAGAGTGCACTACTATCGATGTCTTGGAGCTGGGAGGTGGACGTTGCTAATAGTTACGTTTCCTGCCACCAAATGGCACTAGATACCAATTCCGGTGGGTGGGGTGATGCATGGCGTTTTAACTCAGAGAGTATTTTGATTTTCACAGCTAATGTAGGTGACCGTAAGATATTAGCTGATGCAATATTTGGAAAGTAAACGTATCTAATATATTGAGAGAATTATACAGTGAGACGATATACAATACGTAATGAAATAATCGCTTGAAGGACAACTATTGCATCGTCTGGATTATGTTTTCGTCTTACTAATTAGATAAGTTCATTTGGCACAAATAAATATTAATGTAAATAAATGAAAAAGAGGACCTCTAAAGAGTTTAAAAGTAGATACAAATTTTGTATTAAACACTTTTTTGCATTGGTAAGTATGAGCTTGGTCACAGTGAACTGTAAGTAATGAAGCTTCACTGTTTCAATTACTTTCTTTGCAAATAATTTTGCACTATGAAAGTTTGTGTTGACTCCCATCAGTTCTCCATGCCTTGCATAGTCTTTTGAGTGGCTTGTATCCTTATTTTATTAATTGTTGAGCAGAATGTTAACACTATTTTTGTAATGATGGAACTGATATATAACTCAGTTTCTGGGGAATATCAGCATTTTCATTTTATGAGCTGATTGTCCTTGAATATTCCCGTTCTATTTTGTTTCCGGTTCTTCTAGAACCAATATTTCTCAAAAGGATACTGACCAATAAAGAAACGAAATCTTCAGTTTCTTTTGATAGGTGTGTCATACCTTTTGTTTGAAAACCATTTACTGAAAAATTAATTACCTATAGTAAGGACAGATAGTAATGACTAGGGACCGGATTTATATGCCCTAATAATCACCTAAATATGTATGCATTTATCCATGAAAAACTTCCGAAATATGCACATAAAAACTTATACCAAATATTAAAATTGGTTTTACATTATTTTAAGACCAAAAAATCAATACTTAAGTTCATTTTGTGAATGAGTCACCTGCAACAAAAGCTATACTTAAATGCAAATCATGCAACAAAGCCAACATATTTCATTACAAATTTAGAAAACCAATGGTACTCACATTTAGCTCTCCAAACTTTCAACTTCTCTTCTGTTGCAGTTCATAATTACTAAATGTTTTATGTTTTCCATAGCCTATTTCCACCTCCTATTGTCTCGTAAGATGTCCTTATAGTGGGAAAAACTTCTTTCCACCTAACAGGAACTTAGGGGCACATGCACAAAAGCCGCTATTTGATCCACTGTTAGTGATTTTTTACTTGACAGTTCAGTACATTTACCTGCTAAAATTTCTTCAATTTCACAAATATGTTCATATCCTGGATTTTTTGAAAGAATGCTGTGTACTTTTTCCTTTACTACTTTACCAACTCTTCCAGGAATCGAATGCAATTTGGAAACAGTGGTTTTGAACACACTTAACGACTGATACAAAGTAGTATTGCTATTGCTTGCCTCCAGTGAGGAAATGGCGGATGGAAGATGAGAGAAGTGAGCAGATATACAGGGTGATTCAGAAAGATGGACACAATTTCAATTGGCTATATTTCCTGAATTATATGTTGCATTTGAATTCTGTAAATTACACTTGATTATACATACATGGAAGTTTATAGATGTTCAATGTGCCCCCCCCTCCTCCGGCTGCACGGATAACATCTAGACGGTAGCTGAATTCATCCTACACTCGATGACAAATATCTTGCGTCACTGAGTTCACCGCAGCTGTGATACAGTTTCTTAGGTCATTCAAATTTGTGGGAAGAGGTGGTACACGCCACACAGTTGTTTGCGATAGTCCAAGTTCTCTACCAGCACTACGGGTTGACTTCATTGGGCTGCACTCAAAGTTCACTCGAATGCACGCACGTTCTCCTCCGATACACGCGATCGGCCTGGGACGCAGTGATGGAGGGCACTAGTGGTAGTACTAGAAACTTTGTAACATCCTCTTTCAAATGTACTTTACAGAATTCAAATGCAACATACAGTTCAGGAAATATAGTCAATTGAAATTGTGTCCATCTTTCTGAATCACTCTGTATAGGAAAGATTAGTTTCTAATTCTGCATTTTTAGTACATCAAGGGCAATTTGAATTGATGCTGCATTTTTGGGATCAAATGTATTCAAGACATTCCTAACTGTTTCTAAATGTTCGGTATAATAACTCGCTGCACACAGCCATGTGCCCCAGCGCGTTACAATTGGTTCTGGCAGAAGTGGAACGCTCGGTGCTACTGCTTTAAAGGTTTCTTTTCTCTATGGCTCTTCAACAAATACCTTCTTCACAGAACACACCAACTTGTCAACAAGCGGAAAATTTGCATGAATTGTTTCTGCAACATGGTGCAACCCATGGGCAAGGCAAGTCAAATGTGTCATATTTGGAAATATAACTCTTAAGAGCAATACCGGCTTTGATCACATAACTTGCGACATCAGTCACAAAGAGCAATACGCGCTCATACTGAATGCCATTCGGCCATAGTAAATTCATGGAATTGATTAAAAATTCGGAAACTGCAGAGCTATTTGTGGTTTCAAATTGCTCTACTGCAAAAATATATGAGGTAGATTGTTCATTCTTATTAAGGGATCCAACTATACAATTTACAATAAACCGTCTCTCACAATCTTGTGTTTCGTCAATTGATACCCACACAAAATTATCTTGAATCTTGTCTCTAATGCTTTCAATTGTAACATCGTAACACTGCTTCACGTAATTTTTGCGCACAGTAGATTCATCCGGCACTTTGCACTGTGTATACTTCTCTATGAAGTTTCTCAGAGTAGGATTGGTTAGTTTCCAGAGTGGAATATCTGCCACTAAAAAGGCTTCGCATAAATCAAAGGAAAACTGAAAAACTATTGTTACAAAATTCACTAAGCAATTTTTAAACAGGAGCACTTTTAGTGGACTTAGTTTTAATATTCTCTTTGTGTACATTAGTGTTCAAATGCTGCAGCACTTGAAAGCGTTTTTCACAACCAACTGGTTTCTCACACGCTCGGCAATAAAGAATTTCGTTATCCGTACTTATCATCTCTCCTTCAAACTCTTGCTGATACAGCTGTAATTTAGTTTTCTGACTTACTTTCACTTTCGACATGACTACAGAAAGCTAAACAAACTTAACTACAGGCTAGTCACCATTAACGTGAATGGACCCCAGCTCCAAACGAAGAAGCGTAAGGAACCTCATGGAAACTTTGGAAATAAATAAGTGAAGTCCCTTATCGGTTGAATAGTATTATGTTGATAGCGGCTACATGTGAAGGCTTCCGACTAATCTCTTCGTGGCCACTTTGATGGTATGCGGATGAGGCAAGTTACGAGTAGAGGGATCGGGGAAGTCCCGTCCTGGGTATTGCATCAGAAACATGAATGACGACGAAATGTTAAGTCAAATATGCAACATATTCTAATACGGAACAGAAAAATTGTATACACACAACCATGATTGAAAATTTGAACATAAAATTAAAAAAATATATATGATAAACATTTAAAAAGGGAAATATGCAGTATAAATAGAGATCTTCGAAAAAATGACGCTTATTCATAAAACAGGCAAAATATGCATTTATATGCACCATCAAACCATGTCCAAAATTTAAGAAATGAAGTAATTCATACATATATCTAAACAAGCATACTTTCTGGTTGCAAGAAAGAAATAAGCTTTTGCATTAAAATCCGGTCCCTAGTAATGACCATCAATTACCATAAGCAGACTGCTCTGAGTGAGAATGTTACAAACTAAAATAAACTCCACACATAATTCCAACCTTGCACATAACTACACTAACTGAACAACATAATCTGCATGCACCTAACGGAGTGGGTGTACGTGTTTCAAATTATAATCCCTATTTCATGAAGAAATACACAAATGTAACAACTTTTGTAATAATGTGATTTCAAGTTAATTTTTATTAACAAAGACTAAAACATACTGAAACTGTCTTAAATAATTAGGTGGCTGGAATATATGTGACTGAGCTTGTCAACTTACAGTTATACATGACTGATATCAAGAAAAATGTAAGTCTGGGAACACCTGTAGTCTGTCTGTCTGTAGCTTCTTAAGTGAAGATTAGTAACACATCAGGATTACAATTCAGACTTCAGATACTGTTCAGCGTTGATTTATATATTCATTTTGGTTTCAATTCATTATCACTACCTCCAAGAGGATACCTTAAGATCAGTCTTACACAGTTTCACTGATATTATTGGCTGAGTCTATGTGTCTTTCGAGTTTTCGTATACCTACAGAAGACTCTTGATCATCTGCATGTGGACTAAAAACAGGACTTTTATAACTGCATATAAGATTTGTAACCACCGTCCAGTGTGATTGATAGAAGTTGTTTTTAATTTTTCATCCTTTATATGTTTCAGTCACAGCAACCATCTTCAGAAGAATACTATCAACACTTCTGGAAACTACTGTTACATGTCATACATATATATTGTGACGTGGATGGCGTAGCAGGAGGTGGGGGTCACGTGAACTCTGTGATCTCGCGAGTGATGTCACATACCCCCACTCCGTCCATCAGTGCGCATTGCTCGGTAGACACCCCTTTCCCCGCGGTGATGTAACATGAGATGCCGCAGTTGCTACATAGCCATAAACAACTCCCGGCAGCGCTGCCCAGCAACGCCTTTTTAAACACAGCGGGAAGTCCGTGCAACGACTGTTCCTAGGCAGTTGGTAAACACAACGTTACACAACAGTGGTGCCTATTACGCAACTGTTTTCTGTTTACAAGACTAAATAAGGAGCAGCATACATTATTCACAGTTAGTTACGAGTTAGCCACAGAGTCAGTCACCAGTTCATTGCAGTCTAGTATTTGTGATACTGCCGATGGCAGTAATTGTGAGATTGTAAATTGTGTGATTGTAAGAGCGAGTGTGAAATAAAATTAGCTATATCCAATACGGCATCTTCAGTGGCAAAACACGTTACAGTGGTGTCAGAAGTCTTTTAACTAATATTAAGATGTACACTGATTTGTTAAAACATCTAAAATTATTATAAAAGTGTAAGGACAAGAAACCAAATTGGTTCTAGTTTAAAACAAATACTGAATATTATTTTGTAAACACACTAATTGTAATAATTTTTAGATGTTTTAACAAATAAATGTATATCTTAATATTAGTTAAAAGATATAACATATTGTGACATGTTGCGCTAAGGAGAACGACCCCCCCCACCAGCAGTGACGCGGCGGGTGAGTCAGCGCTCCCCTCCCCCTCCTCCGCACGGTAACGAAGCCCGCCCCGCCACTCCCCTCCGCGGTGACGCGGAACTGCTTCCTACTGTGACGTGGAACGTAACAGGCAATCCTGCGGCTATATAAGTGAGCTGCACAACTGGTACCAGTCGAGTTCTACTGTAGCAGTCGGCGACTTCAGTTGTACTGAGACAGTCAGCGAGTCCTGGAGCTACCGCCGAGTTAGCCAGCAACTAGTCAGTTGTATTGTGGCATTTTTCAGTGTACTAATTGTGATACTGCAGATAGCAGTAATCGTCAGATTGTAATTTGGGTGATTGTAAGTGCGAATGTGAAATAAAATTCGCTACATCGAATACATCGAGAATTTATTTGTCGCGATATAGGCCCGATACGCGACAATATATATGTATGACATGTAACAGTAGTTTACATACGTGTTGATAATATGGTCATTTTGACAGAAACATGTAAAGGATGAAAAATTAAAAACAACTTCTATCAATCACACTGGACAGTGGTTAAACACCTTATATATAATTACTAGCGTGATGGACCAGGATGAACCAAGTTACTTTTATAATCCATTACAAATGTTTCAGTGGTGCTTTACAATGATTTGCAGCAGACTGTACATCTGATTCTGTTGCTTGTACAATTTTACAGCTTTTCATACTGGCCTACAACTGAACAAGGGTTTCTTTCTTCCCTTGGAAGGATACAATATTGCTATTGCAATCAAGAAAGGCCAAATATAATTACTTCATGTCAGATTCAGCTTAGAGGCTGTTCATCTGGCTCAATTCCTGTAAGCAAGTAACTAATCACTAGAAATTGTACTTTTCAGCTTACAGGTACCAGCAGGAGAGCCACGGTACTCATTTGAATGTGACATAAACTCTGTGGCCTTCCTTCCAGTACACTTATGCACTGTCGGCAGATGCAAGCTGTGTCTTATTTAAAAATAGAGATGATATTCCAGACAGTAAGGAACAATAAAAACATAAGTCTACACCAAAGTTCAGAGTTGGTGCCAGCATATTTCATGAAGAATTT
>NW_019724816.1:41822-58131 GCF_002891405.2 Cryptotermes secundus | reverse complement strand
TGCTTCAGAGAGGGCAGAGAGTGCGTGAAGAATGAACCGCATGATCGTCAGCCGCAAATATCCGTCACCGAGCGAAACATTGATTGTGCAAACGCGCTTATTCGTGAGAATAGGCGCATCACTATCAAGGAACTTGGAGCAATGCTGTTCATCAGCACCTGCGCTATTGCAAGGTGAATGCATGGTGGGTACCATGCACTTTGACGGATGTGAACAAAATGGTGCGCATGCAAGTTGCCAGTCATCTCCTACAGCAATTTGAAGATGAAGGTGATGCATTTTTGAAGTCTATAGTGAACACCAATGAAACGTGGGTGCACTACTTCTTTTTCCGAGTCCCAGCAGTCATCACACGAGTGGTGGCATATCAGTTCTCCCAAATCCAAGAAAGTGTGGAGGAGCCATTCGGCAGGAAAAGTGATGGTAACGTTTTTCTTCGACTCAGACCTCCTGGTAACAGACATGAAGGAAAAGATCCAATCCAAGCGAAGACAGGTGGAAAGTGGGTAGCCTTCCTTCAAGACGATGCACGCCCCCATACGGCTAAAACAACAAAGGAAACCCTCCGGAAATTTGAAATGGAACCTTCTGACACATTTGCCGTACAGTCCCAATTTGGCCCCAAGTGATTTCTACCTGTTTGGAAGGCTCAAATCAGACTTGCAAGGCATGCGGTTTGCGGACGTCTCCATCATCCAGACTGTTCGGAAGTGGATACGCCGCCAACCACAAGCATTTTTTGAAAAGGGCATCAGGATGCTTCCACAACGTTGGAAAAAATGTGTTGACTCTGGAGGGGCGTATGTTGAAGACTGACATGTGCAAGTAAGTGTTTGGTAATTATGGTTAAAAAAATCAGTCCCGGTCATATTTGAACCTTGTATCTCCTTGTTTCAGACCATTCTGGATAGGAAAATTATCAAACAAATGTTTACCTATACGGACTCTACTATACGTTTTGTTTAAGCACATTTTAATCAGCCTAACTAGTTTCATGGGCACCCCAAACTCTAACAGAATATTGTACAATACTTCCCTCCTGACTGAATCAAAGGCTTTCTTGAAGTATATGAATAGCTCATGTACTGTCTCATACATACTAAAGTTTTCGTTCTGCTTGTCATAACAGATACTAATATTACAGTGAAAGCAAAGTAGGCAATTAGTTCTTCCAAGAAAGTCTTGTTTAAATTGTACTACTATTCCAGCCTCTATTTAGTAGTCTCTCCTAAAGAATATCATAAAACAAAAGCTGCAATGTTATTAGTTCTAACAAAAAGAAAATGGTAAGACCCTAACAATAAAGAATGTACATATCACAGAACTTCTCAATACCATTCAGAATGAGACATTAATTTTTAAATTTAATGGAATATGTGTTTCATCTAAAGCACTGTCATTTCATGTGTACAGGCAGACACTGAAGAAGGTATGTTTCATCATACCAAAAACTCAAATTTAAACCAAACCAACATTAAAATTCACTTACGGTTCTACATTTGAATTATTTTCGAATTTCTAATGCTGGAACAGAAAAGTAAACATTACAAAGAATTGGCTGAAAATATTTTTCCATTTTTCTAGAAATGGTTCTGCTACACAGAAGATGTAATGGGGAGCACAACTTTCCACTTTCCTGATAGAAAGCAAGCCTTTCAATACAGAAAAAATGTAAATTGAAGGTCACAGAGTAAGCAGAGGCCAGAAAAAACAAACTGTCCATATCTGGAGGCACCAGAAACCAAACATATCACAAAATATATATGAATTAATGAAGGTAAAATAAAGTTTATTTTTATTTTAACCTCCATTATTACCTCATTCTTAGCAAGAGAACTTCAGCATACCTCTGTTACTTCAGGTTTCAGTTTCTTAGGTGGCGAATGCTCCACTGTGAAGGTACAGAAGTCTCCTAGGTCATGTTTCATCAGGTCTGGATCTTCACTGTCATTCGTACCATACTCTTCATGAAATGGTTGTTTGTTATACTGTGTGTTAACTTTGTCTTTTACATTTATCATAGAAGATACTTCGAAATCCTTTGTGTCCACATACATATGTTCTCTAAAGCACTTGCTAAGCCACTGTGTCCCCACCACTCTGACTTTTCTATTAACTCTTTGACTGGCGCGAAGGGTATTTAAATCCCACCCCTGTCCTGGCAGGCCCTTTAAACATTATGTCGCTAAGATGCATGTGCTTACTTTTTTCTAAACAACTTCAACAAAAATTGGTTTTTAAAAATGAAATTTTCAGGAACTATTAAAAATACAATATTTTATGCAATAAATGTCTTTTCATACATTTTTAGTAGTTTTTCATCGTGTGATAAACATTGAAACATGAAAGTTTGCAGAGCCACACCACAGCTTGCACACATGACACTTGTTTCTTTTCTAATCTTGTGCTTAGCACACACTCGACACTTTCTCATGGCACCATTCTTCTTATTGTTACTGGGAGGAACATGGACCATTTTGTGAACTTTCAGGCCACCCTCTAGACGATTTTCTGGGTCTTACACTGGTGGTCTTCTCAAGGTCGCGGGCGGAGGCGTGACTGCACTCGAGTCTGACGCAATAGATTCGTCATCCACTTCATTCCTTGACTGTTCTCCCTCTCCACACTGTTTGTTTTGTTCTGTCATTTTTTCTACACAGTCCAATATAAAATCTTTGAATTTGTAATTTCTCTTCTTGTATTTTTCTGTTGTTGTGTACTTTTTGAATAGAATGAAACTATTCAACGCTGCCATTTGCAACAAGAAAAACACCAGTTTCTTTGTCCACTTTACAGTTTTGCGGGAACAAGGATAATAATGCAGCATTTGATCGGCCCTGTCAACCCCTCTCATATGTTTATTGTAGTCCCCAGTTACCTCGGGTCTGCATATTTTTTCTCCTTTGCGATTCGTTTTTGCAGATTCCACGATTTTTGCTGTGTGAAGAGTGGAGATAAGTTTGACGTCTCTTTTATCTCTCCACACCTGTACGAGAACCTGCCCCTTCCTAGAAAACACAGATTCCCCTTTTTTCAAATTTTTTACATCATTCTTTAGTTCTTTGGGAGCTCCTCTGTCCATTCTGAAGGTTCCACACACATAGGTATTTCTCTGTAATAACGTCTCACACAATTCTACACTATTGTAATAGTTATCCTGGTAGAGATGATACCCTTTATCTAGAAGCTGTGGCCCCAACAGATCGACAACTAATTCTTTTATAGGTCTTGATTTTCCGCAATAAATTTCAAAATTCCAAATATATCCACTTGTCGATTCACAAACAAGATAAGCCTTTATACCGTACTTATCAGGTTTATCAGGCATATATACTCGGAAGATAAGACGTCCTTTCCAAGCGATCATTCCTTCATCTATTGCAATTTCCTTTTCAGGGATATATGTGTTCCTAAATTTTCCCACTAATGAGTCTATAATTGGCCTAACTTTATACAGGCGATCTTCACAGTCAGCTGGTCGTGCATCGTTGTCAGCAAAATGAAGAAATTTTGAAATCTGTTGGAACCGCCGCAAAGACATCTTTTGTCCATACCATGGAGTGTGAAATAGGGGCCTAGTGGACCAATAGTCTTCAATTTCAGGGCGTTTGTCGATTCCTGTCATGAACACAATTCCTAAGTATGTCCAGATTTCATCTGATGTGACATATTTGTAATTGAGTTCTCGAGAGTGAGGAGCTAACTCATGTGTGTTGAAGTGCTGGTGAGCATAGCGATTGGTTTCAGTTGTAATGTGAGTTACTAAGTCATCATCCAGAAAAAATTTTATCCATGAAAAGGGGTGCATTTTATGTGTTATATCAATTTTGATCCCGGAACTACTAGTAAATGGAACTATTATTGGTACAATGTCTCCGTACGTCCATGAGATGGGCGTGTCAGGCACCGCACTCGTGGTAGCTAAATGTTCATGATTACTGTCTTGTGGATCATTGTCTATCACTGTACTATTGTCACTATCAACTTCATTCAATTCAGGAATCATTATTTCATCGCCACTATCATCATCAGCACAAATCTCCTTCACAACACTTTCCAGCTGGTCTGTAGGAACATGCCGACACTTGCTGCGAGAAGCCATGGTGAAACTGAATGAATGTGAAATATTTTTTGAACTTTTCCTTCTCGGAGGGTTCTGACAGTAATATAGACCCCCACAAAGTTTACAAGGGTTCTTTACAACCATGCACAAAAACTATCATATATATGTCTTTGGTTGATGAGAGCCAAGAGAGCAAATAAGGGAAGAGATTTTCAAAGCGCTAAAACACGCCAACGCCAGGGAACGGCTGGCATCGCCCTGGCGTTAAAACATGCCCACGCCAGTCAAAGAGTTAATATCTACAGGCATGCCATGCAACAATTTAAGACTTCGTTCTAAATCCTTTACTACGGAATCTACTAGTACAATATGTGTAAGACTATTACTGCTTGCAGCCAAGTTTGAAACACATATTCCACCTTGATTTGCAATTTGTGTTTGAAACAGTGTCATTATCTTCTTTCCAAGCCCAACTGGCAATATATATATGTAACAGTTTTTAAAAGTGCTACTTTTACTCTGTGGTGCAGCATTTCTATTTTGATCCATTTCTTCAAGCATTCAATTATGGTTATGAATTGTTTACTTTCTTCACCTCAAAATTTGCTGAAACAGAAGGATCAACCTGTAACTCTCTCAAAAGAATACAATTAAACTTGCACCAAGAATTGGCCCATGTATAGGCTAAAATCTAGCATTCAGAACACAGGAAAAGCCAGTGTCTTACAACAGAGTTTTGAGTTACTAGTTTTGTAGCACTGGGCACTGCTGATATAATCATCTCAGCTGTCCAAAAAGCAGATGGTGCAATTTGCTGTTTTGCATTTCAGAAAATACACTAAATACAAAGAAATATGCTGTTTTTCAGCACTCCAGCAAAGGTTTGTAACCTCTGACATTAATAAAACGTTGCAAGGTGGTGGCAGCATGATGGTGGCTAGATGTGATATTTAAAGTATTATTAACTAAGACCATAAATAAATATATAAACCACCATATGTGAACATACACTTCAGTAAACAATTTTGTTCCAGGACTTACTGATGTTGCTATTACTGTACCACCTGCATGCCAAAATGTTTGAATAACTGATGAGGTAAAGTTTGTACACTGATTCAATACTGCACTGCTGTTCTCCTGTTGAACTAGTTTCTGCACAATCTCTATGACATACTCACTGACATTATAACCGAGTATCTGTAACATGTGAACTATATTAGTCTTGCATTTAACTTCAATATGTAACACACTGCTGGATCGCCTATGCATCCAACTTGCAGAAAACAATATGGATATGATGTTTATTGCTTGATGTCACTAGATAATGAGGCAGGTTGATCACCATATGTAAGCTCAACATAAGTTCTATCAACTTTCATTATGCGCCAATCTGACAGGCATCGACTGATCAGTTCTTTCATGACTGTAGTATCAATTGAATCTATAGCAGTAGAAATTCTGCCTCCCAAATTGCTCAGCCAAGATACCATGTAACTGAGATTTTCCTGTAAATCAGATAAAATTCAAATACAGTAAAAACAGTGTTGCTAAAATACATTGATTACACAACATTAAGCTTTATTCTACAACAAGCTCTCGTTATATACAAAATATACAGTGTTTTCTTTATTTTGTCTTTTAAAGACTCCATCAAATAAATGTCTCATACACAAAATGATCTTTCAGGCAATGAAAAGGTGAGCAACAAAACTTAACCCTTTCTGGTCATATGTTGATATACCATAACAGACATGGTGTCAGTATTTACACGGACAAATGTTGATATATGATTGACAATGTTTCTTTCGCCTTTCTCCAGTCATATTTTGATCATACGTCGCTAGTTAGCACTGTATACTATACAACGTATTTATGTATGTTTTGTCTGCTGCCTTCCGCCATCTGGAAGTCATAATTTGAACTTCTTGAGGAACTAATAACATTTATATATTGCTGCATATCAGTGTTAGCAGCATCGTTTCGCATTTGGGTACAAATGTGCCTTCTGCCATTAAAGAACCGAAATATAATGCAGTGTGTGTTGAGAATGAAGAATCAATTATTGCTTTGTTAACTGAAGAACTCGATATAGACGCTGATGATCAGATCGATTTGGACGATGTAGAAGAAACTGCGAGTGAAAAATTGAGCGATAAAATGTCAGAAAGTGGCAGTGGGAGTGAAACAAGTGTGCTGCATGTTGATGGGTGACAAGAAACCTAAGGCATACATATTTATTACAAATGCAGGGCTACAATTTAACCTTCTAGCAGTTCCAGAGCCCATGGATAATTTTAGTTTTTTTTTTTTTTTTCAATGATGAGCTTTTGAATAACATTATTATAGAGACAAACCAAAATTTCAGAATTTCAGCTTAGCCCGAGGTTCATTTGGAGTAGCTGGTCTGATGTGTCAGTTCCTGAAGTGAAGACATTTTTACGTCTAATTATAAATATGGGCCTAATGCCATTACCCGACATAAAAGACACTGTTCTAGGGAGTGGACAACAAAGATATAATTTTTGGTGAAGTAATGTCTAGAGTTTGCTTTATGCAGATATTTTGGATGATGCATCTGGGGTCAGTATAGAGAGAAGACAGACTAAATATAGCACTTCACTTCCTGTACCACTATGAAAAAAAGAAACACAAAGACTGCATTGTGTGTAGCAAATGTATGGTCAAGGGAACTATAAAAGAAACACATCTCTATTCTAAGACCTGCACAAATGAACCAGCCATGTGTCCTGGGTAATGTTTCGAAAGATATCTCACTCTCAAATACTACAAAAAGTTTTAGTGTAGGTCCATAGTTTACTGGGATTTTATTGTTTGTGTACACAGAAGAGTGACAGTTATAAGTAGAAAGGAATATGTGTATATTTTGTACTAGAGAACAGCAGACAATCTGAGCCAATGAAACACTATTACCTCTCTCCACACTTGACCACTACAAAGCAAAGAATTTGTCTTCTTACATTGTGCCAGTAAGTATACATTTTGCTTTCCCATTTATGCCCTTGTCGCACCAATTTTTCGAGCAAAACAGTTCGCTTAATGGCTTTGCGGAGATTTAAAATCCTTTGATGACCTGGCTGCAGAAATTTTTCCAAACGCATTGACCAGGAAGGGTTAACACTCTTATTATTTTGTCATGGCAATCACACCAGTTCAACATATCTTATTTTTGTATATAACTGCTCTGTCTTTCAATGCATTTGATCCAATGGTTCACATTTTCTGATCCATTATGAAAAATTTGTTTTAGTTAAGCCATAAACCATTCTTGAAAATCCAGATCACAGATCATTGTTCTTTGGTGCATTCTATCAGTGGAGCAGCCATGTTAAACATGTCAGAATATTATAATTATCTAAAGGACAATGAAAACCAACCACGTGCATATAGAGAAGGCTCATACTGTTTACAGAAAAAAAACCATGGTCTGCAATCCAGAAGCAAACTATACTGACTAAGCGACCGCTGTTCGTCAGCAAACTTAGTGCCAACTTTAGCGGATAGAGGGTGTCATGTGGTCAAAGCAATGAATCCCCACGGCCATTAATATTGGTTTTCTAGATTGGAGGTGCTATTTCCTTGAAACAGCTCCTCATTTATCCTCACGAGGCTGAGTGGACCCCATTCCTGACCCATTACTTCTCAGAAAATCTAGTAGCGCCGGGAATCGAACCTGGGACCTCTGGATCTATAGCCAGCAACTCTGACCACTAGACCACAGAGGTGGTTGATATTGTTTACATTTTTCATTATTGTTAATGCTGTAAACATAACTTTCAAAGTAAACTAAAACTATCATTATCTTTCAACTTTCCTTCCTATACATACTGTCCAAGAATAAGTATCGTACTATTGTTTATTAATATTTATTTAATAGATATAAAAGGTGTTCCCTTTCACAGAAAGTATGTCCAAGTTTGATACAGATTTAGTATGCATGTGTGTCCTTCAAGTGCATACATAAGAATTCGCAATAAGAGAACACGTAAGAATAACAATGAATTATGGCCCCACCACAGAAGAATGTAGAATATGTATTCCTGTATGTGAAATAGAAATAATTAGTCAATATTTGAAGAAAAATTGGTGGGCATGCAGATGGAATGTTCCAAGTGGTAATGCTACCTGCCAGTGATATTGGAAGTCTGAAGAACTGGTCAGCTTTGGGAAGGAACTCACCAGCAGGCTAAGCATATCACAAAAATGTTGTCAACAACCATTCAATTTAGCACAACCAAAATTCCTCCAGCAGACCAGAAGTCAATTAAATATTCCAAAAAACATAGTTCAGGGTGTTTTGCAGCTTGCATTCAAACTGCAACATCTGCACATCCTGTTACACAATAAGCTGAAAAAGGGTAAAACTTCTGTATGTGTGTGTACATGCACAATTATTTGCTGTATTATTAGGATTGGGTATATTTGTTTATGTTCCATGTGTTGTACGTACATTTCACAACTACACAGGCAGGGTGAACACACCTACAATCAAAGGGGCATATGTGAGTATAAAAAGTAAATTAATGTGAAACACACAAAATATAACAAATAATATTCATTCATTCATCATTAATCTGTCAGACGACAGGTCCACAGTCTCTTCCAAATAATATATCCTTTACTTATTGCAGATAATGCAAATTATAACACTACACCAATGTGCTTAAGAACTGTTGTGAGAACTTAAAATCCTACAATATAAAGAAAATACATGAGATCTTATTACCAAATTTAAATTATCTTCAACATAAGCTCTCGAAAGGCAGAAATCCACCAGCATGATAATAATATAAAGTACGTAGCAGTTGAGCTCATTCACGGGCTCGTAGTACTTCAGAAGTGCAAATATACTTGTATTAGCAATGCTGTCAAGTGGTTTGGTCTTCAATTCTGTTGCCAGTAGGTGATTCAATGTTGCAAATGCCAAAGCTTTTGCAATCTCTATTGCATGAGGACTTAATGTCAGCAGTGAACAGCAAACCACTGCCTGGTTGTGGAAATGCTCCGTACCATCCCGATGCAACATCTGACAGAGAGCCCACACCTGAACACAGGAGGAATTCTGCATTAAAGAGAAACTTGGAACTACCAGTGTCAGCTACGACATAAAACTTATCTGACATATTTAACTGAATCTCTAACATGAGGTGACAAATAAAACCAGACTGTTAAAACACAAAATAATGGAAAAACTTACATTAACCAATAAAGATTATTTATTTCCTTACAATAGAGATTTCTTTCTGCAAGTCATTGGACACTGACAAATGTATAAAGCATGGCAACAAAGTTTCTGAGCAGTAGAACACTGCTGTCATGTCCTTCCTCAAAACCGTCAGTGCACTCTGTAGCATGTTCCTTCACCTATTATTTGAGCAGTCATGTATTCTTATACATTTATTGTGTCTCAGGGTATTTAATTAAACTAAAATGTTCAGAGCTTCAATAACATAACCATGCCTGATATTTGTTTCAACAGCATATTAATCTTCATTTTTGTGAAACTGAAGAAAACAGCCACCAAAAGTTATGAACAGTTAGATTAAGTTGATGAAATCTGCAAGACATCCATGATGATTCTAGTTCTTATGAGCCAGTAACAGCAACAACCAATGAAAATGTTGAGAAAATGCAGCATCTTGTTCATACTGACTGAAGAATGATAGCAGGTTTATGCTAAGATGGCACTCACACTGTGGAATCGATGAGGAAATTTCTGATGCAAGAAAGGATCCTCCTAACAGAACATCTGGGCGTCAAAGGGTACTCATTCTTCTGGCAGATGAATATCATTAAAACATGAAAAATGCCACCTATTCCTACTCAGTCCAATGCATGCATGTTCTTGTCATGACTCCTGGGCAACACTAAGTCATGCAAGGGTGAAAGAGCGAGTTCCTAATGCTCCCAAATTGGGACAAGCCAGCTAGGGGAGACAACCCCAACAGGAAACATCAGGCCTCCAGGATTGCTGGGGGTTGGCACAGGGTTAACAAACCTACATCATAAAAAATCACTTAAGAAAGCTCAAGGAACAGCCAGCCAGTCCACTCTAAGATGACACAGCAATTGGAAAAGGACTACTGAGATAAGGCTTTTTATTTGGAATGTACTTTCCCTAATCAGACCATGCTCCCTTAGGATGCTTACAGATGTCCTCTCTGACTACAGAGCAGATATTACTGCTATTCAAGAATTATGGTGGGTGGAAGTGGAGTGATCATGATTTATATTACAGCTGCCATGATGGTAAACATATATTTGGGAAAGGATTTGTTGCAAACAAGAGAATGAATGATATGGTAACAGGCTTTGAACCTCTAGGTATGAGAATGTATTATTTGAATCAGAAAAGCAGATTCTTTAATATCCGCATAATTAATGCACATGCACCAACTGAGGATAAAGAGGAGGAAGGGAACGAGGCATTTTATGAGAAGCTGGAAAGCGCATATGATAAGCGCCCAGCCAATGTATTAGGATTACAGTGGGTGACATGAATGCAAAAACTGGCAAAGAAAATATCTTGAGAAAACAAGCTGGGATGCATATTTTGATTGAAAACACAAGTAAGAATGGGAGCAGACTTGTCAACTTTGCAGTTTCCAAGAATATGTTAATTGGAAGCAGTAAACTGAATCATAAAATCATTCATAAAACCACTTGCAAGTCACCGGATGGCAAAACTGATAAACAAATAGATGATTTACTTACAGATAAAAGACATTTACCAAACTGGATGGATGTTACATCACAAAGAGGCGCTAATATTGAATCAGATTTACATAAATCCAAGGAATAAAAAAAATCTAATGACAGAGGAAAGAATTATATGCTCAGAGTGAATTCTTTAAGAGAAATATGTTGTCTTGTCATGGGGGCTACTACCCAACTTTGGGTGGATAGTTCTGACAAAGCACTGGAAATGTTAAGCAGGAACCTGTCTGAAATGGAAGCACAAGGACGATTTAGTAATAACTGTACTTCTTATTAAGTACATTCACTTACTCTGTTTTCATTCCACTGACTTTCTGGAATGGCATTTAATAGCACTCCAATGCAACGTGAGTAACAGGACTGCAGCACAGGTGATCTGAATCCTTCATCAAGAGCTGATAGTACCAGAACTTGCATGAGCTTGTTAAACTTGTCTTCTGGACCGTTTTTAGAAAGTGATGGAGCTACAGAATGAATAAATTCCAAAACCTGAAAAGCAAAATCCTATTACACTACTCCAAGTTTTTCGTTTCCTAGTTTCACAATTTCGCAGTTGTTACACTGCATAGCAATGGTATTTCAACTGTAAATTATGAATTGGGAAGGACATGGGAAAGGCCAGAGACTAATCACTCATGTATAACATTCAACATTAAGGTATGCCAAAACTTGAGATAACTACAAAGAAGTTAATTCTTATACAACTGTGGCAACTGTTCCAATTCAAAATTTAAAATTCAATAAAAATTGCCAGACATTTTCTGCACATACAATATAACATGTTTTGAGGCAACTGTAAGAGTCGGCAAGCAAATAAAACCAAGCCAGGTAACTACAAAAGAGGATTTTAGTATGAAAGCAAGAAAATGGGGTCCAATAAACCTGTCCTTCATTAAGGCACACACTGAATGTTCATTTTAGAGCTATCCTAGCGAACTCTTGGAAGCTGTAACAGTTTTCTGAGCCCCATCAGAAAACAAGACACTTAGAAGAAAGCCAAGATTCAGATTGTTCTAATGCAGAATGTGCATAGTGCAGTTCTGTAGATATGGCTTCCCATCTGGCTTCAACTCAAGGACAATGTGTACTTTGTATGTAAACAGGTGCATCATCATATGTGGTACCTGTAGTTCCTTGGACATGTAATGGACAGGTTTATTCAGGTGTAACACCACACAACAGAAGTCACATCAGAAAATCTGAACTCATGTAATGAAATTTTCTTTCTCTTTTTATTGTCAAAACTGTACTCTTCTAGCTGGTGATGCATGTGTGGTGATGGAGTGAAATGGGGGAGGACTAACAGGGACACACAGTGTTGCCATCATCATTTAGAACAAGCTAAATAATTAATGAAAAAATTATGGAAATCAAAATTTTATTAAAAAATGAGACTTAAGAATTTATATGAGGTGCTATCAGAAAGTTCTCGGACTGTTATTGTTGTAATTGTCTCAGTGAAGAGAGAGGAGCCTAAGGTCACACTTCTGCAAACCTATTGCATCAGTCTGCCACATGACATAGCACTATAAACATGCACTGTTTTTACACGAATGCTTTTACTTCATACTTTGTTTTGTCTGCCATGGATGGCAAATTTGAGCAATGTGTCTGCCTCAAGTTCTGTGTGAAGCACAGTAAATCCGCTACCAAAACTCTTGAAATGCTTCTTGAGGCTTTTGGAGAACATTCTTTAAGCCAGAGAGTGGTTTTTGAATGGCATTCATGTTACAAGGCCGGTTGACTGTCAGTTGAAGGTGGCAAATGTTCAAAGTGACCAAGCATCAGCAAAATGACAGAAAATGTTGACAAAATGTGATAACTCATCCATGAAGACCATCGACAAACAAACCATGAACTAGCAGACACCATTGGGATCAGATACAGAGTTTGCCAGGAGATCTTAACAGAAAATCTGAACATGAGCCACACTGCCACAAAGTTTGTTACCCGATTCTTGACAAATGATCAAAAGCAGTAGTGCGTAAACGTGTGTCTTCAGCTACAAGAGAAGGGGAACGAGGACCCAACTTTTACTTGTATTTCTAAGATCGTAACAGGTGACAAAAGTTGATTTATGGTTATGATCCAGAAACAAACGAACAATTTTCGCAGTGTAAGAGCCCATAATCACCAAGAGCATGAAAGGCAAGGCAGGTCTTTGAGTTCAACAAAGAGCATGCTTATTGTTTTTTTTGACGTGCAGGTGACTCGTCACCATGAATTTGTTCCTCCTAACACTATTGTCAACTTTGACTTTTACTGTGATGAAATGTATGATGAAAAAGACCAGAACTTTGGTGCAACCACACCTGGTGCCTTCATCATGATAATGTCCCTGACCACACGTCTCTGAAAATCACAGGTTTTTTCCCCTATCATTCCCCATCCTCCCTCCTACATTTATCCCCCTTTGATTTTGCTTTGTTTTCCAAATTGAAAATGAAACTAAAGGAACGACATTTTGAAACAGTGTCTGATATCCAAATGGAATCGTGTTACTCGACAGCATTAAGGAAAATTACTTCCATAGTGCTTTTGAAGTGTGGCAAAACAATGGGATCGCTGTATACATTCCCAAGAACACTATTTTGAAGGGGATAGCAGCCAAAAATTGAGTAAGTTATGCTAGCATTTCTTTTTTGACTTAGTCTGGGAACTTTCTGATTGCACCTCATATATAAAAATAATGATACCAACAATAAATTTAACTCTTTTTGAAGACTTTTCTGGATATCTCTGAAGTTATGTAGGCTGTATTGAAAGTCATCTGGATGTGCATTCTATATTAAAGCAAAAGTACATGTACAGAAACAGATACTGTCTTGAGTTATCGGAGATGTTTTGTGACTATTCAACAGAATCTCCAGAATGATCTAGGAATTTCTGCCAGCATTGTAAGAGCTTGAATATGCCACTGCAGTAGAGGTCTGTTTCACTATTTTGCAACCATGCACACACAGTCTGCTGGACTGCCTCATTTTTTTCATGGTGCTGGCTTCCAACGTGATCTTTTAAGTGCTTGAAAAGGTGTCAGTCTGAAGTGGCCAAGTCCAGACTGAAGGGAGGATGGGGAAGCACCTCCCAGTCAAACTCTTCAGTCTCCTCCAACATCAGATGTGTAGGTAGTGTGACAGTGTGCATTCTTGTGTTGAAGAATGATGTGTTCTTTCATTGTGCGCATGCAACAAAGTGTATGTCGCAGTTGCTGGAGCATCTTGATGTAGTGAGTTACATTGACAGCTTCTCTTCTGGGCAGGAAATCAAGTAGTATGCTCCTCTCGGTATGAAAGAAAAATCTTCCTTATGTTTTCAGCAGTTTATACATGGTTCTGGCATCCTTCTTTGGGGTCAAAATGGTGGAACCAGCTTCCATTACCAGTCACAAAGTAAAGTAGGAAGTCAGTGCCCAGCTGCATGTCACTGAAGCAATTGCAATGTCACATGTACCCTTTTGTGCTCATTCATCAGGTCAGGGAACCCAACAATAAAATTTTCTGGTATAGCATAGCCTTTATCATCTCCTGCATGGCACTGCATCCATTGCCATGCTGTGCTACAATTTTTCTAACCATTATTCTTCAGTCCTCTGTAACGAGCACATCAACTTTCTCCTCGCTGCATACTGTGGTGGCAGCTTCTTGGTCAAGCTCTGTGATGCAGACTGGCAATGTACCTGTTGTCATCTTTGAAAGTGTTTCACCCAGTGTTCATAACTGTTGGCTAAGAACAATATTTCATATACACTGTGTGGGTATGTTTATGAGATACCTCTACACCAAATTTTATGTGCCTAATGCAAATGGTTAAACCATTTCATGTTACTACATACCTTTTCAACATTGTTGTCTGGGACTCTTAGATTTGATACCAGCTTTTTTGTTAACTTCAAAGGAAAATTTCCATTCTTTCCTATACTATATACATCCAGGAATTCTGAACTTATTCCTAAAACAGACAAATGCATTTTTTATGGTTTTGAAATGCAGTAATTTAACTTTAAATGAAGCTTTAATACAGGGAATTTCTTAATTAAATTAATAACTATCAANGTCAGTGCACTCTGTAGCATGTTCCTTCACCTATTATTTGAGCAGTCATGTATTCTTATACATTTATTGTGTCTCAGGGTATTTAATTAAACTAAAATGTTCAGAGCTTCAATAACATAACCATGCCTGATATTTGTTTCAACAGCATATTAATCTTCATTTTTGTGAAACTGAAGAAAACAGCCACCAAAAGTTATGAACAGTTAGATTAAGTTGATGAAATCTGCAAGACATCCATGATGATTCTAGTTCTTATGAGCCAGTAACAGCAACAACCAATGAAAATGTTGAGAAAATGCAGCATCTTGTTCATACTGACTGAAGAATGATAGCAGGTTTATGCTAAGATGGCACTCACACTGTGGAATCGATGAGGAAATTTCTGATGCAAGAAAGGATCCTCCTAACAGAACATCTGGGCGTCAAAGGGTACTCATTCTTCTGGCAGATGAATATCATTAAAACATGAAAAATGCCACCTATTCCTACTCAGTCCAATGCATGCATGTTCTTGTCATGACTCCTGGGCAACACTAAGTCATGCAAGGGTGAAAGAGCGAGTTCCTAATGCTCCCAAATTGGGACAAGCCAGCTAGGGGAGACAACCCCAACAGGAAACATCAGGCCTCCAGGATTGCTGGGGGTTGGCACAGGGTTAACAAACCTGCATCATAAAAAATCACTTAAGAAAGCTCAAGGAACAGCCAGCCAGTCCACTCTAAGATGACACAGCAATTGGAAAAGGACTACTGAGATAAGGCTTTTTATTTGGAATGTACTTTCCCTAATCAGACCATGCTCCCTTAGGATGCTTACAGATGTCCTCTCTGACTACAGAGCAGATATTACTGCTATTCAAGAATTATGGTGGGTGGAAGTGGAGTGATCATGATTTATATTACAGCTGCCATGATGGTAAACATATATTTGGGAAAGGATTTGTTGCAAACAAGAGAATGAATGATATGGTAACAGGCTTTGAACCTCTAGGTATGAGAATGTATTATTTGAATCAGAAAAGCAGATTCTTTAATATCCGCATAATTAATGCACATGCACCAACTGAGGATAAAGAGGAGGAAGGGAACGAGGCATTTTATGAGAAGCTGGAAAGCGCATATGATAAGCGCCCAGCCAATGTATTAGGATTACAGTGGGTGACATGAATGCAAAAACTGGCAAAGAAAATATCTTGAGAAAACAAGCTGGGATGCATATTTTGATTGAAAACACAAGTAAGAATGGGAGCAGACTTGTCAACTTTGCAGTTTCCAAGAATATGTTAATTGGAAGCAGTAAACTGAATCATAAAATCATTCATAAAACCACTTGCAAGTCACCGGATGGCAAAACTGATAAACAAATAGATGATTTACTTACAGATAAAAGACATTTACCAAACTGGATGGATGTTACATCACAAAGAGGCGCTAATATTGAATCAGATTTACATAAATCC
>NW_019724816.1:30236-41743 GCF_002891405.2 Cryptotermes secundus | reverse complement strand
CAGCAACTGGAAAAGGACTACTGAGATAAGGCTTTTTATTTGGAATGTACTTTCCCTAATCAGACCATGCTCCCTTAGGATGCTTACAGATGTCCTCTCTGACTACAGAGCAGATATTACTGCTATTCAAGAATTATGGTGGGTGGAAGTGGAGTGATCATGATTTATATTACAGCTGCCATGATGGTAAACATATATTTGGGAAAGGATTTGTTGCAAACAAGAGAATGAATGATATGGTAACAGGCTTTGAACCTCTAGGTATGAGAATGTATTATTTGAATCAGAAAAGCAGATTCTTTAATATCCGCATAATTAATGCACATGCACCAACTGAGGATAAAGAGGAGGAAGGGAACGAGGCATTTTATGAGAAGCTGGAAAGCGCATATGATAAGCGCCCAGCCAATGTATTAGGATTACAGTGGGTGACATGAATGCAAAAACTGGCAAAGAAAATATCTTGAGAAATCATGCTGGGATGCATATTTTGATTGAAAACACAAGTAAGAATGGGAGCAGACTTGTCAACTTTGCAGTTTCCAAGAATATGTTAATTGGAAGCAGTAAACTGAATCATAAAATCATTCATAAAACCACTTGCAAGTCACCGGATGGCAAAACTGATAAACAAATAGATGATTTACTTACAGATAAAAGACATTTACCAAACTGGATGGATGTTACATCACAAAGAGGCGCTAATATTGAATCAGATTTACATAAATCCAAGGAATAAAAAAAATCTAATGACAGAGGAAAGAATTATATGCTCAGAGTGAATTCTTTAAGAGAAATATGTTGTCTTGTCATGGGGGCTACTACCCAACTTTGGGTGGATAGTTCTGACAAAGCACTGGAAATGTTAAGCAGGAACCTGTCTGAAATGGAAGCACAAGGACGATTTAGTAATAACTGTACTTCTTATTAAGTACATTCACTTACTCTGTTTTCATTCCACTGACTTTCTGGAATGGCATTTAATAGCACTCCAATGCAACGTGAGTAACAGGACTGCAGCACAGGTGATCTGAATCCTTCATCAAGAGCTGATAGTACCAGAACTTGCATGAGCTTGTTAAACTTGTCTTCTGGACCGTTTTTAGAAAGTGATGGAGCTACAGAATGAATAAATTCCAAAACCTGAAAAGCAAAATCCTATTACACTACTCCAAGTTTTTCGTTTCCTAGTTTAACGATTTCGCAGTTGTTACACTGCATAGCAATGGTATTTCAACTGTAAATTATGAATTGGGAAGGACATGGGAAAGGCCAGAGACTAATCAATCATGTATAACATTCAACATTAAGGTATGCCAAAACTTGAGATAACTACAAAGAAGTTAATTCTTATACAACGACTGTGGCAACTGTTCCAATTCAAAATTTAAAATTCAATAAAAATTGCCAGACATTTTCTGCACATACAATATAACGTGTTTTGAGGCAACTGCAAGAGTCGGTAAGCAAATAAAACCAAGCCAGGTAACTACAAAAGAGGATTTTAGTATGAAAGCAAGAAAATGGGGTCCAATAAACCTGTCCTTCATTAAGGCACACACTGAATGTTCATTTTAGAGCTATCCTAGCGAACTCTTGGAAGCTGTAACAGTTTTCTGAGCCCCATCAGAAAACAAGACACTTAGAAGAAAGCCAAGATTCAGATTGTTCTAATGCAGAATGTGCATAGTGCAGTTCTGTAGATATGGCTTCCCATCTGGCTTCAACTCAAGGACAATGTGTACTTTGTATGTAAACAGGTGCATCATCATATGTGGTACCTGTAGTTCCTTGGACATGTAATGGACAGGTTTATTCAGGTGTAACACCACACAACAGAAGTCACATCAGAAAATCTGAACTCATGTAATGAAATTTTCTTTCTCTTTTTATTGTCAAAACTGTACTCTTCTAGCTGGTGATGCATGTGTGGTGATGGAGTGAAATGGGGGAGGACTAACAGGGACACACAGTGTTGCCATCATCATTTAGAACAAGCTAAATAATTAATGAAAAAATTATGGAAATCAAAATTTTATTAAAAAATGAGACTTAAGAATTTATATGAGGTGCTATCAGAAAGTTCTCGGACTGTTATTGTTGTAATTGTCTCAGTGAAGAGAGAGGAGCCTAAGGTCACACTTCTGCAAACCTATTGCATCAGTCTGCCACATGACATAGCACTATAAACATGCACTGTTTTTACACGAATGCTTTTACTTCATACTTTGTTTTGTCTGCCATGGATGGCAAATTTGAGCAATGTGTCTGCCTCAAGTTCTGTGTGAAGCACAGTAAATCCGCTACCAAAACTCTTGAAATGCTTCTTGAGGCTTTTGGAGAACATTCTTTAAGCCAGAGAGTGGTTTTTGAATGGCATTCATGTTACAAGGCCGGTTGACTGTCAGTTGAAGGTGGCAAATGTTCAAAGTGACCAAGCATCAGCAAAATGACAGAAAATGTTGACAAAATGTGATAACTCATCCATGAAGACCATCGACAAACAAACCATGAACTAGCAGACACCATTGGGATCAGATACAGAGTTTGCCAGGAGATCTTAACAGAAAATCTGAACATGAGCCACACTGCCACAAAGTTTGTTACCCGATTCTTGACAAATGATCAAAAGCAGTAGTGCGTAAACGTGTGTCTTCAGCTACAAGAGAAGGGGAACGAGGACCCAACTTTTACTTGTATTTCTAAGATCGTAACAGGTGACAAAAGTTGATTTATGGTTATGATCCAGAAACAAACGAACAATTTTCGCAGTGTAAGAGCCCATAATCACCAAGAGCATGAAAGGCAAGGCAGGTCTTTGAGTTCAACAAAGAGCATGCTTATTGTTTTTTTTGACGTGCAGGTGACTCGTCACCATGAATTTGTTCCTCCTAACACTATTGTCAACTTTGACTTTTACTGTGATGAAATGTATGATGAAAAAGACCAGAACTTTGGTGCAACCACAACTGGTGCCTTCATCATGATAATGTCCCTGACCACACGTCTCTGAAAATCACAGGTTTTTTCCCCTATCATTCCCCATCCTCCCTCCTACATTTATCCCCCTTTGATTTTGCTTTGTTTTCCAAATTGAAAATGAAACTAAAGGAACGACATTTTGAAACAGTGTCTGATATCCAAATGGAATCGTGTTACTCGACAGCATTAAGGAAAATTACTTCCATAGTGCTTTTGAAGTGTGGCAAAACAATGGGATCGCTGTATACATTCCCAAGAACACTATTTTGAAGGGGATAGCAGCCAAAAATTGAGTAAGTTATGCTAGCATTTCTTTTTTGACTTAGTCTGGGAACTTTCTGATTGCACCTCATATATAAAAATAATGATACCAACAATAAATTTAACTCTTTTTGAAGACTTTTCTGGATATCTCTGAAGTTATGTAGGCTGTATTGAAAGTCATCTGGATGTGCATTCTATATTAAAGCAAAAGTACATGTACAGAAACAGATACTGTCTTGAGTTATCGGAGATGTTTTGTGACTATTCAACAGAATCTCCAGAATGATCTAGGAATTTCTGCCAGCATTGTAAGAGCTTGAATATGCCACTGCAGTAGAGGTCTGTTTCACTATTTTGCAACCATGCACACACAGTCTGCTGGACTGCCTCATTTTTTTCATGGTGCTGGCTTCCAACGTGATCTTTTAAGTGCTTGAAAAGGTGTCAGTCTGAAGTGGCCAAGTCCAGACTGAAGGGAGGATGGGGAAGCACCTCCCAGTCAAACTCTTCAGTCTCCTCCAACATCAGATGTGTAGGTAGTGTGACAGTGTGCATTCTTGTGTTGAAGAATGATGTGTTCTTTCATTGTGCGCATGCAACAAAGTGTATGTCGCAGTTGCTGGAGCATCTTGATGTAGTGAGTTACATTGACAGCTTCTCTTCTGGGCAGGAAATCAAGTAGTATGCTCCTCTCGGTATGAAAGAAAAATCTTCCTTATGTTTTCAGCAGTTTATACATGGTTCTGGCATCCTTCTTTGGGGTCAAAATGGTGGAACCAGCTTCCATTACCAGTCACAAAGTAAAGTAGGAAGTCAGCGCCCAGCTGCATGTCACTGAAGCAATTGCAATGTCACATGTACCCTTTTGTGCTCATTCATCAGGTCAGGGAACCCAACAATAAAATTTTCTGGTATAGCATAGCCTTTATCATCTCCTGCATGGCACTGCATCCATTGCCATGCTGTGCTACAATTTTTCTAACCATTATTCTTCAGTCCTCTGTAACGAGCACATCAACTTTCTCCTCGCTGCATACTGTGGTGGCAGCTTCTTGGTCAAGCTCTGTGATGCAGACTGGCAATGTACCTGTTGTCATCTTTGAAAGTGTTTCACCCAGTGTTCATAACTGTTGGCTAAGAACAATATTTCATATACACTGTGTGGGTATGTTTATGAGATACCTCTACACCAAATTTTATGTGCCTAATGCAAATGGTTAAACCATTTCATGTTACTACATACCTTTTCAACATTGTTGTCTGGGACTCTTAGATTTGATACCAGCTTTTTTGTTAACTTCAAAGGAAAATTTCCATTCTTTCCTATACTATATACATCCAGGAATTCTGAACTTATTCCTAAAACAGACAAATGCATTTTTTATGGTTTTGAAATGCAGTAATTTAACTTTAAATGAAGCTTTAATACAGGGAATTTCTTAATTAAATTAATAACTATCAAATGTTAGCATATTATCTATCATACATTCAGTTAGTTTACTGATGAGTGAGCAAGTGAGTACTGAATTAATGCTTTACGACAGAAAGATGATTTCTCATAAATGTTTTCTTGGATTGTAGTTTCCACTCACCCCAATTTATGAAGATGATTAAGATGATGTCAAAACTGGGGTACCAGTCCCCCTTAATGCAGTACAAGGTTACTGCACAGGCATGAACAGTTCTCTCATCTCTATGCACTGACATTAACAAAAACAAGAACTGACACAATGGATGAAGAACTTCATCTGACAGGGATGGAAGCTGAAATGAAATTGAAGGTCATTTGTGTTCAGATGGATGCTTTGCAAGTAAGAAGACTGAAAAAAACTCAAAACTTTGATGTGCTTAACACAAAAAACATCATCACACTCAACTTTATAAAACATCTACTGCCCTTGAAAATATTCTCTTTATGTCTCAATGTAACTATCCCATCTTACGTAGGTTGTACCGAAAGTCATGAGCAACTTTTTTTTTTGCATGCAACCTGGGAACAGCAGATGAAAGAGAGTATGGTGGTAGGTGGAACCAGCTGTTGTATTAACCTTGAGTGTCTTGTGATGTCAATAGCTTGCATCACGTGACCAGTATCACTCCTAACAAAATGGCCAACGATATCTTGTTTCGCCAGCATGCTGTCATTGAATTTCTTGTGAAAGAGGAAATCCCTGCTGCAGAAATTCACCAGAGACTTCAGCGTGCTTATGGAAGTGTGTGCATGGGTGGGAGCAGTGTTCGAACATGGGTGAAACATTTTAAAGATGGGAACACCAGCATCGAAGATGAGCCTCAGAGCAGTAGTCCTCGAACAGCCTCAACTGAATGCAACAAGGAAAGAGTGGATGAGATCATTCAAGATGACAGGCATGTGACTGTGGACACAATAGCCTGAAAACTTTGAATAGGGCTATAGGAAAGTTTGTGCTCGTTGGGTCCCGCGGTTATTGACTGAAGACCACAAAGGTCAGTGAAAAGCCATCACCTCAGAACTGCTGCAGAGATATCAACACAAAGGCGATGATTTTTTGCTCTGTACTGTGACAGGTGATGAAAGCTGGTTTCACCACTTCGAGCCTGAAATGAAACAGCAGCGCATGGAATGGCACCATTTGCATTCTCCATCAAAAAAGAAGGCCAAGACAGTGCCATCAGCTGCAAAGGTGATAGGCAGTCTTCTGTGATGCAGAGGGGTTTATTCTGGCCGAATTCCTGGAACCTGTGATAGGCAGTCTTCTGTGATGCAGAGGGGTTTATACTGGCCGAATTCCTGAAACCTGGGCAAACCACCAATGCTGCTCGCTATGTCCAGACGCTGCACAAGCTCCGTCGTGCATTGTGCGATAAACGTCTGGGAGGAAACATCACCATCCTGCATGACAATGCTCGCCCCCATGCCGCTGGCCTCACATTGGAAGCAATTGGAAAGATGGAGTGGGAAGTTCTTCCACACCCCTCCTATAGCCCTGATCTGGCACCCTCTGACTACATCTTTTCAGATTTGTGAAGGATCAGCTGCGTGGACAACGTTTTGAGACAAGGGAGGCAATTCAGAAAGCAGTGCGTCAGCGTCTTTGGATGGCTGGAATGGAATTTTACAGAAGGGGAATTTTCAAACTCCCAGAACGCAGGGAGAAATGTGTACAAAGAAGTGGCGATTATGTGGAAAAATAAAGAAAGGTCTGTAGATTGAGGTGGTGTATTTGGTTTGTCAATAATAAAGCATGTTACTTTACAAAAAATTCTTGCTCATTACTTTCAGTATGACCCTTGTATTTGTAATCACAAAAACATGCAAAATACCTTTGATAATCTACTGACCATTAAGAGTATCTTCTGGGATATAACACTGTGTGATTCACTGAAAGTCAACTGACGTTTCGGAGGAATATGCTGCCACCTCTTCAGTGTCATAGAATAACCCAGCAAGAAACCAGCATGAGGTAGGTAGCAAGCAGAGCTTGGTTTGCTCATTGACCCTGGAGATGGAGGTGAAACATTCCTCCAAAAAGCTGCTTGACTTTAAATGGACTACATGATGTTATCTCCCAGAAGACATAAAAACCTTCATAACTACAACTGAGAGCCTCAAATCCTAGATAATGAACATACACATTAAAGTGTAGCCCATATTGGAATGTGCAGAGGGGAACTTCAGAAAACGGTTGCATCAGTGCACAGAGAATGGTGGCCACCACCTTCAAGATATTTTGTTTAAACCTACATGATTTAAAACTTTAAAGTATGTTCTTTCATTAGCTAAACATAATTTTTGTCTATCAGCAATAATTTTTCTTTTATTCGCCTTAAAAAAAGGAAGTTTCTGCGCCCCACCCTATACAAAGAAGAGTGGCTAAATTTGCAAATCATACAAATGAATTGGGTTGGAAAACTTTGGCACAGCGTAGAATGATAGCCAGATTGGGCATCATTTACAAGGCATCCACCAGGAGACTGGCTTGGAAAGCGATAGCCTGCTTAAACTATGCTACCTGAGTAGGGATGATCATAGTTGGAAAGTTAGGAGCAGGAAACAAAGAACAGATGTTGGCAAATATTCCTTTGTAAACAGGACCATAAAAGATTGGAACCGTTTACCTGCAGGCAAACTAGCGTCTTTTCCCTGTAAATTAAACATGTTTAGAAAGAGGATCAGAGAAACAGTTACAAGCAAAGAGGTTTTAAGTGGGGACTGAATGAAAATAAATGAAGTGAGCTGAGTTATAGTGAAGATGAGGATAAAGTATCACATGCCCTTGTGTCACTTTATAAATATTGAGGATACTCTAATAGTATTGCAATTACTGAGGACATTCAAATGCACTGGGATTATTATGTGTGTGTCCAGGTAAGGTGTGTACTCCTTGCTAATGTACACATTTTGATGTGCATTGTGTGTACTTTGTTTTGTATCCTTCCCTTTTTGTATAGTCTAACTCCCTTGTCTGTGTCAGCGTAAGGTCTACTTCCACCAGGTGTACACCCAATTGCAGTAAATAATAATAGTACATTTTCATAAGAGACTCACTCATTTTCTTATCAGAGAGGAACTTACATAAGGACTATAACTGAAAGCGTTCAGTCAGAACAAAGAATCTCTGGTCATGAGCCTCAAGGAGCTTGGCACCAAGATAAACTGATTGGTGGTAAACTACCAGTTGTAAAGTAACTCTGACTCTGACTCTGGGAGCAGCCACAAAGCAATGACAGTGAAGACTATAAGAGGCTGAGGCTCAGTGTGTGCTGCCATGATTTGTAAATTGTGTATCAGTGAGGCTGTTAGAATTAATTGTATTTATTAATTGTATTGTATTGAATAAACCAAATTACCAACCCAAGCCTCATGTCTAGTCAGTAACATGTAACATTATTTGGGAAGGATGGTACTGTCCCAGCAATTCATTATGGTGGGTGAAGAAAACCACATAAAATTTCAACTATGACATTTGGTATCAAAGTCAATAATTATACCTAGGACATCTGGAATACAAAATACAAAGCAGGAGTGGCAACTACTAAGCCATGACAATTCAGGAATCTTGGAAGTAATTTTGCATACATATTTTGGGTAAATGAAATGAAGAAACATGCCACTTAACTATGTCACTATCCTGAAGGGACTGCAGTGTGTCATCAAAAGTCTCAGCCAGGATATATAAGGGTTGGATAAAAAGTAGTGGCAACACTGCTGTAACATGAAAGATGTGCTTCAGGTGGCATTAGCGCCACCTGTAGTTGATAGCAGAAGTTCAGTTGAAGTAGTTCAGTGAGTGGCTCTGTTTGTGTTTCATTGAGTTGCATTGTGCATCGCCTTGAAGTGCAGGAGCCCAGTTCAAGCATCCTAACAACATGTTTACAAAATATGAACAATGCTCCTGGATAACAACTGAAGTTGCACGAGGTCGTAGTGCACAAAACTGTTATCAGGGACTATGAGAAGCATGTGGTGATGCTGCTTTGCCATATTGCACAGTGGAATGACGGATGAAATTGTTCCGTGAAGGGAGGGATGCCATTCAGGACAGCCGTCATTCAGGATGACCCCATGTTGACAACCACACAATTCAGCTTCTTGCTTCTTTGCTGGATGTCGATCGTCAATGGGCTGCGTGGGAGTTAGCAGCTAAGGCAGGCGTATGTCACAAAACTGTGCTCCAAATTCTGCATGATATTCTTGGATACCGCAAAATTGCAGCATGTTGGGTACCCCATACAATGTTCGAGGTGCAACAATGGCAATGTGATGCAATTGCACAGGACTTGTTGGACTGGTACCAGAGGGGAGGTGACGACTTCCTTGGAAGGATCGTCACTCTGGACGAAACTGGGCTCACTCATACGAACCGCAGTTGAAGTGACAATCAAATGAATGGAAGCATCCTGGCTCTCCTCGTCCAAAGAAAGTGTGCCCTACACAGAGTAATGTGAAGGCGATGTTCATTGTGGCATATGACATCGATGGAGTGATACTGCATCACACTGTACTTCAAAGACAGACAGTAAACACTGCCTACTATTGCAATTTCTTGCATAATCACATTCGTCCAGCACTCAGGAGAAAGCGACGACACTTGCTGGCAACGAACCCCATCATCCTTCATGACAATGCAAGGGCTCATACTGCTGACGCTGTCAAGGATCTCCTTTGCCGCTGGTGATGGGAGATACTGCAACATCTGCCATACTCACCTGATATGAGTCCATGCGATTATGATCTCTTTGCCATAATGAAAGAACCACTGCCAAGGGACACATTACAACACAAGATAGGAAATTATTCATGCTGTAGGGCGGTCACTGATGGACACCAACAGAAGTGGATGCACTGTTGGTGTATGACGCCTTCCACAAATTTTGCAGAAGGTGGTACACATGGGAGGCAATTATATTGAAGGAATGTAAATGTGTTTACCTCAGGTAATAAAGTCATTTCTGAACTATAGAGGTGTTGCCACTACTTTTTATCTGACCCATGTATATTCTCTAACCTGATATTCAAACCAGGGTCCTCCACAGCATGAAGCAGGAATGCTAAACCACTACCCTACAAACACTTCACCACAGAAGATAGGACAGTGACATCTGCATGCCATACCTTCAATTCATATCTGCAGATGCATTCATGGAGTTCAGGACCACTCATCTGATGCAGAGTCTGTGTGAAAGGTCCATGGGGGAGCTGAAAGTCTTTAATGTTCAAGGAATCTGAAAGGAAATATGGTTCCAGTATACACTCCCAGTATTCCATTTGCACCATTTGAGTACCTCTCAGTATTTTCCTACTTTATACAGAAAGATAGTATATAGTATTATTATGTCCTGTGTCCATGACCCCTCCTTCTAACACTTTCCTAATGATATTTTATCCACATGACAGATTTTCATAAAATGTGGTATGTACATTATGACCTTATAGGCCATCCCATTTTTGTTCTCTTTTAACATCCCATCATCAACAGCACCACTATATTTACCGTGCAAATATCTGAGGTGGGAGTGACATCTGGTATTTCAACAGACCACTAATGACTATGTAACTTCTAGTAGGATACTTTTCTGTAGAACATCAACATGGTGCAACAACTATATTTAGCCTTCAGTTTGATGGCAGTTGTTAATGAAGCAGGGATGTGAAATTCTGTATGCAGACAGATCACAAATGTCCCTGCAAATTTTGTATGATCCATTTTTAAACTTTTCAAATTATAATCGTGATAATGTTAAACTCTGATGTTATAGTTACTAAATTTAAAACAGTGAAAATCTGTACTATTTGAAAACAGACACAGACCAGTAAATTGTGTACTTTTTAGTTTATATTTTCTGGTAGTCTGACAATATAAGTGGAAGCATTTTTGGAAAGCAAGCATCATAAATTCTTCTCACACCTTTGTTTTCATTTATTTTATATTCCTTCAAACAATTTCTCAACACATATGCATGCGCACACAGACACACACACACACACAAAACTTCTGGAGGACAATGTTTTATTTGTTTCATCTTTATCTTTATGTTCATGGAGTTCACTGCATGTTGCAAGATGCAGCACCCTAGTGAGGACAGTAAATATTAACCCATGCTGAGCCATTGCTGCTTGCACATTGCAAAATTATAATCATGACATAAATCTGTTACTGACTGGATTAGCTCTGTGTTAAGACTGTCTATGCTTCCTCTCCCCTTTACTATTTTAGATCACTAAGAGGTGTGACTGACTCTTAGACTTTTTAACAATAATCTTTAAACTAGGGAGGTTATACTAGTGTTTAACTGAGACAGAAACATGCTGTTTGAAATACAGAGGCAGTAATTTACCATGCAATCACAGAGGTAATAATGCAGCATTCTTTCCTTAGGTGTGGCACTGCCTCTCGTATTAATCTAGATTCCATAATACTTCAGAATTAATTACTGTAAAAAGGTGACACAAATTTACCAAATGTTATCAGAACTACTGACCTCCTCCTGCCTTCAGGCATGGCCTGAAATACATTTACAAGTTCTCTGACATTCTTTGAAGTTCATTCTCAGGAACTGAAGCAATTATACATGTTATATCACTTGCAAAGCTTTGGCAGTGCAAGAGTTATCTTGCTGGAAACAACCCATGTTGTCTTCCTTCAGTTATCAACTGTATATGAGGAGACTTAATATACAAAGGGCACTCCGTATATAATGCCTCCTATTTTCTTGTGTTAACCTGTAATGTGTGAGCTGGATGTTGGTGGTATTGTAGTAAAGGTTGAACCTTCCCGCCA
>NW_019724816.1:24609-30136 GCF_002891405.2 Cryptotermes secundus | reverse complement strand
TAGTTCTTTCTTCTTCCCTTCCTCTACACTACATGTTTCGGCCCTAAATGGCCATCATCAGGTGTGTATTCTTACGTAGCTGCTACACTGCCCGCAGTTTAAAATTTAAAATCACCAGTCTTTCCAATTGTATGTATGTATAAAATATTTGTTAACCTACACACGTCAGTTTAATTTCTAAAATTGGCACTTTTTTAAAACTTCAATTCAAATTAAAATGTCTATAAATTTTCTGTTCTTTTCTTTTTCCAAATTTTTAAAAATTTTCTCGGGGTACATGCCCTATGTCTATAGTGCTGCAGCGGCCACTTCTTGTTTTATCGCTGTTCAGGTACTGTTCTGTGTGTGTCGCTGCTTATCTTTAATACACGTATTAAAGATAAGCAGCGACACACACACACACACAGAGCCTACACAGAACAGTACCTGAACAGCGATAAAACAAGAAGTGGCCGCTGCAGCACTATAGTCATAGGGCGTGTACCCCGAGAAAATTTTTAAAAATTTGGAAAAAGAAAAGAACAGAAAATTTATAGACATTTTAATTTGAATTGAAGTTTTAAAAAAGTGCCAATTTTAGAAATTAAACTGACGTGTGTAGGTTAACAAATATTTTATACATACATACAATTGGAAAGACTGGTGATTTTAAATTTTAAACTGCGGGCAGTGTAGCAGCTACGTAAGAATACACACCTGATGATGGCCATTTAGGGCCGAAACATGTAGTGTAGAGGAAGGGAAGAAGAAAGAACTAAATTAAATTGTTGCACTTAAGACAGAATTTGTCTCATATATGTTAGTTTGGTTGTCGTGCGACATATAGCGACAGCAGACCAGTCTACCAAAATCGGGTCTGACATGGAAGTATGTACGAAACAGAGATGTGTTATTGAATTTCTCACTGCCGAACAAATTGCACCCACTGACATCCATCGACGCTTGCTAAAGGTGTATGGAGATGATACAGTGGAAGTCAGCACAGTGAGGTGGTGGGTAGTGCGCTGCAACGGTGGGGACAAGCCAGGCCCTGGGCATCCCTGCTCAGCTGCCACTCCTCACAATGAACAGAGCCTCAATCAGCTCATCTGTACAGATCGGCACATAACGACCAGGGAACTGTGTGCACAGCTTAATATCAGCTGTAATGCATTGGAAACGATGTTGGGGAAGCTGGATTATTGCAAAGTTTGTTTCAGGTGGGTCCCGCAGATGCTTAAGCTGGACCACAAAACTCATCGAATGGAAGTCTGTCAGAACCTGTTGCACCAGTCTGAGGCTGAAGATGACAAGTTTCTGCATCATCACCGGAGATGAGACATGGTGTCACCACTACGAGCCAGAATCCAAAAGACAGTCCATGGAGTGGCGACATCGGGATTCCCCAAGAAAAAAGAAGTTCAAGAGAGAGCCATCAGCAGGGAAAGTGATGTGCACAGTCTTTTGGGATAGGCAGTGTGCGATTTTGTTGGTTTTCCTGGAGCCTCGTGAGACTGTCAATTCTGAAAGCTACAAGATGACGCTAAGCTGAAAGCCCGCGTTTCCCGAGTCAGGCCAGAGAAGCAGACCTTTCATTTGCAACATGATAACGCTAGACCCCATACCAGTTTTGCGACCACCACACGCAATTGCAAAGTTTGGCTGGACTGTCCTATCACATCCACCTTCAGACTTCCATCTCTTTGGGCCTATGAAAGATGGACTATGTGGGCAACATTTTCCAGACAACGATGCTGTCATGGCAGCTGTAAGAAAGTGATTTGTCTCTGCTGGCGCAGACATTTACGAGCGCAGCATACAAGCTCTTGTTCATCGCTGGCAAACGTGCATAACGAATGGTGGTGATTATGTGGAAAAATAACTGCAAGTAGCTGAAATCTTGCTCTATTTAACTGTGTTATTATGCTTTCTGTATCAGTTGTAGTTTTCATTAAAAAAATAGGAGGCATTATATATGGAATGCTCCTCGTAGATATTGATATCAGTTTGGTTTACTCAAAAAGTATCAGGCCAATAACCACCATGTACTTATAGCACACTGCACCTCTGCATTTACAGTGAAATAGTATCTGTAGAATGGCATGAGGATTCTGATCACTCCATATAGGATATTTTGCATATTAACATGCCTCATCAATTTTCAACAGTGACTCTGGGTCTATGACCACTCACATCAATTCTGCAATTTATACTTACCAAAGTATATAATTGTTGCACAATCTGTTTTTTAAGCTCATGCAAAACCATAAATTTAAAACTCCGTGATCTAAGTCCACAAGCGAACTATACTGACTGGGCGACTGCCGCTTGTCGGTGAAGTTTAGTACCAACTTTTGTGGACAGAGGGTGTCACGTGGTCAGCGCAATGAATTCCCACAGCCATTAATTTCGGTTTTCTAGACCAGAGCCGCTATTTGCTTGAAATAGCTGAAGTATAATCACGAGGCTGAGTGGACCCCGTTCCAGACACACTACTTCTCAGAAAAAATCTAGTAGCGCCGGGAATCGAACCTGGACCTCTGGATCCATAGCCAGGAACGCTGACCACTAGACCACAGAGGCAGTCACCATAAATTTATACAAGTGGAATTTACTGGTCTTGTAGCTGTGCAGATTTCAGGAAAACACCAATTTCTTGTGCCAAGTATCTTAATGATTGGCGAGGACTGATCTCTAACTATGCCTAAACATACTGAATGTTTTCTTCAGTTAGCACACTCCTCTTGGATCGTCTCTTTTTGTCACAAAATGAACATGTCATCTACCATTTTTTGACAAGCTTCCATATACAGAACTTCGTGGAAACTCATTCTTGTGGGTATTTACTGAGGGCTTCTGAATGGATTTCTGTTACATTTTCTTCTTTTATAAAGTATTCAACTGTGAAAACTTTCTGTTGAATCATATGCCATATTATAAGAATAATGAATGAATTCAGATATACTGATCTGAGTAAGCAGAACTTTCAGTCACTACCATACTGACTGCAATATGTTGACTGTGTGAATGACACTTGTCATACCAACCATACTGATCACAATATGTTTGTTGGCCCTATGAATAAGTCTCAACATATCAACTGTGCCAATCCTAATATGTTTCACGAATGCACAAATGACTCATCATCAGAATGTCAAGTCCCACAGAGATTGCAGACAAAATATCCACTGTATTCACAATGTTGCCATGCTTCCTTGTTGTACAAAACTATGTAGAATGTTGAATAAGATTAAAAGGATGATCATATATGCTTACTGAATGGTATGCAAGATTTAGAGTCAGCCGCAGACTGAAGACACTATCTGGATATTGCCTGGACACAACGAGGGAAATGATAAAAAACATCAAATTTGGATGGCCATGAGCCTCGCCAAAATTTGAGCTGGTTACCTCCAAAATACAGGCCTACAGCATTTCTGTTACACCAGTCTGATGTTGTTTCACAGCAAGAGACATACATAAACACTACACACATTTTTATAAATTTGTCAAAACTTGGTAACAAATAGGTGTACACATGTAACTTAAATATGATAGTTGTATGTAAGGGGGCATGCAGCAGTGTAGTTGGTTTAGGCTCCATGCTAGAAACCAGAAGATCACTGGTTCAATTCCCAGTGAGGTCAATGGATTTTTCAATTGACCTGATCCTTCAAGCCACACTATGACCCTGGGGTAAACTCAGCCTCTAACAGAAATTAGGGATCTTCCTGGGGGTAAAGGGTGGCAGCATATAAGGCTGACAACCTCACTGCCATCTGTGAGCAAACTGTCTGGAAAATGTGGGCACCTCGACGTCTCAACCCTATGGGCCTCCACAGCCTGTTATAGGGACAGCTTTACCCTTTTTTTTTCCATACCTTTAGTTGTGTGTAAGAACATACTTTTCAACAACAACTATACATTTTCATTAGTTGCCAATATAACAAATAATTTTCAAGACACTCTGGGAGTTCACTATAACAACACAACACTATATGAATGAATTGGCTAACCTTGACTGAATAAACAGCTGAACTCTTTGGGTACAAATGTAGTTCGACAAGGATGACTGCTTTTAATTTCCTGTACTGAAGGTTGGTGCAGCTTCTGAACAAAAGCTTCAATGGATGAATCACCACTGCTTACATGTTTAAATGATACTGCAAGAGCATACAAATAATGAATGGTAAGAAATTAATGTGCTCTAATACAGGAAAACCAGTGTTGTGTACAACATATTTATAGGTAAACTCCAGAGAAGGAAGATAATAACACAAGTAAGAAAATTAATACTGTTAAAAATCCTATTATTCAGTTCAGAACTGTTTACTTTTCCATCTCCTACCTAAGAATAAAATACACAAAACTTATTACTTTACTTGTTCTTTAATGTGGTTGTCAAAGTTAGTTATTTTTCTTTTTGACCCCTCAAAAGCTAGAATGTATAGCCAAAATGTGATCTTTCACATTATGGGAAGAATTACAGACTGAGAGTACTTGGGAATAGGGTGTTGAGAATATATGGACTTAAAGAGACATGAAGTAACATGAAACTGAAGGAAATTATGTAATGAGAGTTTCATAGTTTGTCCTCATCACCAAATATTAATTATTAGCATGATGAAATTAAGGAGAATGAGATAAACAGGGCATGTTGTATGTATGGAGAGGAACAGAAATTTTTAGTCAGAAAACCTGGAGGGAAGAGACCAGTGTGTAGATGTGAGGGTATTACTAACTTGGATCTTATAAGCAAAGTCACTCCTCAGCCTACAGCTTCCCACTTACAAATTTTTGGGCTAATGGTCCAATTAATTAAACTAGGACTCATTGGACTTATGCTCTGAATTTTAGGACTTTAAGACTTGAAACTTCAAATTCTCCCATTGGCAATAGATGAAGTGCTGAAAAAAAATGTTAGTATAATTATTTATAAAGTCTGTAAATGTCTGGTAGCTAGAATCATAACCAGGGCCCGGATTTTGATTACCTAAAAATATTTTAAAAATGACCAAAAAATCCAGAAAAATGACCTATAAAATGACCAAAAATCCAGAAAAATGACCTATAAAAATGACTGAAAAATCCTGAAAATTATCTAAATGTTAAAAAACGACCTAAAATGTATCATGTCATGGAAAATCTACTAATTGTTTTAAAATGTATTTTTAACCTTTATTAACAGTGTGAATTCAACATTACTCTTTTAAGTTCGTCCTCATTTTTATATTGAAAATTAAGCAACATATGATTGAATTTGAAGCTAAATGTTTTAATAAGATTTTTTCTACCGCACTGGAACGCTTATCAAATGTACATATATGGTATATATGTAGTGTGTTCAAAAAGTACTGAACCTTTGGTCGGCATAAATACATTTATTGATTTGGAGGTACAAAACCCCAATCCCCTTCAAAGTAGTCTCCTTGGTAATGCACACACTTCTCCCAGCGCTTCCGCCATTGTTGGAAACACTTCTGGAACGCGTCTTTTGGAATGGTGATCAACTGGGCCGTCGCATTCTGCATGATGTCTTCTCTTGACT
>NW_019724816.1:10632-24458 GCF_002891405.2 Cryptotermes secundus | reverse complement strand
TTAGTTAGTTAGTTAGTTATTGGAGAGGGTGGGTTTCCCCATGCACTTAGACAAGTACTGGTCCATTGTGCTTCCCTCTATGATATTCTACCAGTCTCTATGTCCTACCGATATTGGTGCGCACCATCAGTCCCGACCGAGCCAGCAAGTTCGGCCCCCACTAGCTTGGCGGTATCTACAATGCTTCCCCCATCTATCAGAGGTGTTAGAGACTACTTGTTGGGCGGGAAACCTTCTTGAATTTGGCTCAGTGACCTCCTTTGGAGATATGAGGTTCTTTTACGTGACATAAAGCTACGACACGGGACCCATGGCTTAAAGTCCCTTCCGGAGGACTTGTTCCCTGAATTTTTCCGCCCTTAAAAATTCGACCTCCGCCGGGTTTGAACCCGCGTACCACGAGTCATGAGGTGGGAACGTTACCTCTAGACTACGGAGGCCACTCATTTTACACCTTACTGGAATGCAACGAGCGCTTACTACACGTCCTCACTCATAGGCCAACTGCCAGCGACTGACACTTTCTGCGGGCAGGAAAAAATTCACGACTGTGCATGAATGTCCCCTCCACATCGCCACCGAAGGGAACCTCCCGCGCTTCATTGGTTTACGAGGGGAAAAAGATGGCTCGATACTTTTTGAACACACCACACATTTCAATATTTAAGTGCCACCTCATTCAGAGTTGCAATAGATGACAGTCAATATGCAGAGATTCTCAAAAGTGAGTGAACAACGCCTACTGTCTGATAGCACATTCCTCTACTTGGAGAAACTCCCTTCCACATCTGCAGACACAATGGGAGAGTACTTGAAGAGTACCAAATCACTAGCAATAAGTTCCTCTTCAATGTTGAAAGTGCTGAAGGACTCTCCTGTCAGAATTCGAGAAATGCTGCATAATGTTTCATAACCTGAGTTTTTATCTAGAATATGTTTCATTTTTCTTGACACCATTTTACCAATGTCCCCTGACACTTTCTCCAAATCACTGGCTATTTTTTTCACCAGAGCGAGCGAATCTTCTAGCGTTGCTCCTCTCTCCTGTAAGCATTTGGTTCCTTCCGTCAAGGAATTGAAATTTGCCTTTATGAAGGCCAGCTGTCCTTCCATTTCATTGTATGAGAACTGTTCCTGAGCAGCTTCAACTACCCTTTCATACTCCGTCTTCATTGAATTTACAATGTTTTTCACTACCCGAAAATGATCGCAATAGTAAATTGTAGCATCAATCCATGTTCCCCACCTTGTGATGACGGGTTCTGGGGGCAGTGGTACACCAGGATTCATAGAATTAAACTGAATTTTACGAGCTGGAGCCTTGACGAAAATCTTCTTCGTCCATGACACCAGAGCATCCACTTCAGGAAATCTTGATCTCACTTCCTCTGTCACTCTAATCAGTGAATAGGATAGACAATTAACGTGCACCATTTCGTATAAAATGACTTTACTGACTTGCCTGCTTTTAAAATATATGGGGCTACATCGGCCACAAAAAGCAAGATGTCGTGTCGTATACCCTCTGGCCACAGCAGAATCGACCTGTCAAAGAGTTTACAAATTGTGGAATGATTAACGGATTCTAGCAGCTCACTCATAAGCAGAAACACTTCACCTGGTCCATCAATTTCCAAGGTTCCAATGATGATGTTTGCCATGTAGCGAGCCTCCGTATTGCAGGTCTCATCAATGGAAATGAAAATCTTCCTCCCATGCACTCTATTCCTAATCATTTCCCGGATATTGTTGTAGCACTTGGAATGGTAGTTTTTCCTTAGGGTGGATTCATCCGGGATAGAACGACCATAATTCACTTCCAAAAATATTTTCAGATTTTCATTTTTCAGAGCCCAAAATGGAGTATTTGCAGACACCAGAGCGTCACACAGATCTGTGAAAAAATCCGATGACTTATTTCCGTCTTCAGATGAACATGGTTGCAGTAACATTTGCGGAGATTTCTGTTTGTTTGAAATTTGCACTTCTTGTATATGCTTGTTGAGGCTGATATGTTGTTGTACCGTGAAACATTTTCCTGACGCTAATTTTGTGTCACACATCTTACAGTATAAAATGTTACCGTCAGTTGAAAATGTATCATCTCCAAATTCAGCTACAACCTGCTTTAAATGACACAATATAGATGGCTTTGCTTTAGACATCTAGTGTAACACAGTACTGAACTTTTCATATTGAGAACCTTTCATCAATTGTATCTTTGTCTGTACGGTCAAGGGCAAGACACTGAAGACAGACGGAGTTTTATTGAGCAACAATATGTCATAAGAAGCGAGGGATTCTGACTAGAAATATTTCTAACTAAGCAAATTCCTTTGTACAGAACTTGGAAAGGGCCGCAGTATGAGTGACCGCTGTCATACCCTGCTGCCAGCTTAAAATGATTTATGATATGTAATGTCAGCACTTTCTGCAAATGAACGGAAAGGATGGGACATTATTACAACTTCTTACTGCATAACGTGGTAGCAGATATTTGAGAGAGAAAGAACACTTTACTTGCATATTATTCACATTTCTGAAAACATGTGAAGAAAAATTCCCTAAAATGCCTAAAATGACAAAAAATGACCTAAAAACTTAAGAATGATGAAAAATGACAAAAATGACCTATAAAAGTTACATTTCTGTAACCAGCAGCTCATCTCCGGGATTTATATATTTATGGGCATCGAACAGGATACAAGGATAAAAAGATGATATGTCATCAAAATCTGGGCCCTGATCGTAACTCTTAATGATTCCCATCGTAAAGCTCGAGGCTTGAATCATTAAGTTTCTGGGCCTTGTGCTTCAATAACAAAACTCTTATACATTCCATGTTATAATGATTTTTGTTTATGATTTTTCAACTTATGACCCATTTTCAGGACTGTATTAATTAAGACAAGCCTGAGATATACGAGGGCGAGTCAAATGAAAACCATTTTTTTTAATTTAATTTATTGAATGAGTCAGCATAATCTTCCCTGCAGACAGCTGCGTCCAGAACTTCTTGGGTTTTTGTGAAGAGGAATGCTCTTTATAGCACTGGTAACATGCCTGCCAATTTATAGGACAATGGTGCGATATTTCAAATTTTTATCTCAAAACCATATATTTTTTTTTAATTTAATTTATTGAATGAAAGTGGTACACAAGACTATCATTTTTCTACATAGTCTCCATTTCGTTTAATACAGGCCCTCCAGCGTTTACAAAGTGTATGGATTCCTTTAGAAAAAAATTCTTGTGGTTGTCTGTGCAACCACTCATGCACCACCTGCTGTACCTCTTCATCAGAATGGAACTTCTTTCCTCCTATCGCCTCTTTGAGTGGCCCAAACATGTGGTAATCACTTGGGGCTAGGTCTGGTGAGTATGGCAGATGTGGAAGACACTCAAAGTGCAAGCCTTGGATTGTTGCAACTGTTGCAAGGGCAGTAGGGGGCCAAGCATTGTCATGTTGCAAAAGGACATCTATAGTCAAAAGTCCACGTCGCTTTGATCTGACTGCAGGTCAAAGAGATCTGAATATGAGGCACTGGTATAGTGTTCTCCTGAGGTGTGCAGGGCTCCAAGAGTACGCATCGTTCGTCCCAAAAGAGTCAGCATAATCTTCCCTGCAGACAGCTGCGTCCAGAACTTCTTGGGTTTTTGTGAAGAGGAATGCTCTTTATAGCACTGGTTACATGCCTGCCAATTTATAGGACAATGGTGCGATATTTCAAATTTTTATCTCAGTTTTGCAGTTTTCATTTGACTCACCTATGTAAGCACATTGGTGTGTGAGGGTATGAAGAGGTGGATCTGGCTCATGATAGGGTCCAGTGGAAGGCTTCTGTAAACATAGAAAGTGCATAGAAAGTGGGAAATCTTTACAATGGTGCAACTATCAGCTTCTTATGGTCTCTGCTACATGCAGCTGGTGTTATATGGAAGGGAAACAATTATAATAATGTAAATAGGATTTAGCTAACTTGGTCAAGGCTCTGTAGAGTTGCCATCATCAATCTGTAAGCTTGGCCATGGCTCAGTAACTGCAAGTAGGAGAGCAGAAAGAGAATCAGGTTTTCTTCTATGCAGCCTGCGAGATGATGGTCACACTGATCAAATACACTAGCAACATGCTATGCCTGGACTGGTGCAATGTTTTTAAGTAAGATATTCTTAGACCATGTCATTTAAAAGCACACTGAGGGTCAAGCTTGCATACTGATAGTGGCAAATGCACCATGGAAATATCTGTCTAGAATTCAGACACATTTTCTTTTCATGCTAGGTCATGTTCTGCACAGAATCAGGGGCTTGTAACTGATATGCAATTACTTAACAGATGTTGTGTACAAAGGACACAAAGAAATGTATGAACATCAAATTATTACAATACAGTATTCAAAACTTACAAGATTCTGTATCCTTGGTTAGCTCTGCAATTTTAATGTCCAGTTCAGCATCTTTCTGCCGCTGTGCAAGGGTGACTGCTGGATCAAGTACTATTTTTTTCTCCTAGAATTTCACAGATAAACTAACACAACTGTTTCATAATACATTAGTCTGTTCATAACAATTTACATATTCCATTCAAAGCACATAACACTACGAGCATGTAAGTTAAGTTACAGTGTTTTTCTTTTATTGCTAGTGGGGTGGGACTAAGTCCCTTGTACTTCGGCCACTTCTGGCCTATTGTACCAGCCTAAGATGATAGGTGAGGGTGATTTGGAGCAATTGGTGGAATGAAGATTGACAGGGGAAACTGAAGTACTCGAAGAAAACCTGCCCCAGTGCCACTCTGTCCACCACGAATCCCACTTGACCAGACCTGGGATCGAACCCGGGCCTCCGTGGTGGGAAGCCAGCCACTAACCGCTTGAGCTATGGCGAGGCCTAGTTACAGTGTTAGTAAACTTGTAAACCCAGTTACTGTTTTTCCATTTCCGTCCCATAATACTTTATACATGAGGAATATGGATCACTGCACTGTTACTATGTAATGACAATATGGCAAGCATGATACAAGTTACTGCAGCATTCTCAGCAAACATTAGGTCAGATTCTTTGAGTTGGTTTCATTTATTCCACTTAAATTTAGACAGTTTCCAATCATCAACAGGCTAGGTCATGCTTTGGTGAGGTTTGCTGGGAGTTCAACATAAAGTCATGAGGCATCTCACTTGTCAGTCTTGCATGCAAGAACTGCAGAACACAATAATAAATAGTACTACTAATACAGACTGTTTGGGATATTACTGGGAATTCTTTCATGCATTACATATCCTGACTGTGTTTACTTACTCACTCATGGAGCTGAGCCCTTCTTGAGGAGAAGCCAAATCTGCAGCTACTCAAGAATTTCCCAGCATTTTATGGAACCCGAAGGTTCATTACCATGTTTACAAGAGCCCTCCACCAGGCCCTATCCTGAGCCAGCTCAACCCAATCTATACCATCCCATCCTATCTCTCTAAGATCTATTTTAATACTGTCCACCCACCTATGCCTTGGTCTTCCCAGTGGTCTCGTTCCTTCTTGCTTTCCCAGCAATATCCTATATGCATTCCTTTTCTCCCCCATTCGTGCTACATACCCTGCCCACCTCATCCTCCTCGACTTGAGCATTCTAATTATATTTGGAGAAGAGTAAAAGTTATGAAGCTCCTCATTATGCAGTTTTCTCCAACCTCCTGTCACTTCACCCCTCTTCGGTCCAAATATTCTAATCAACATCCTTAGTCTAGGTTCCTCCCTTAATGTCAGAGACCAAGTTTCACACCCCTACAGAACCACAGGCAAAATTACAGTTTTGTATATTCTAATATTTATGTTTTTGGACAGCAGACGAGAAGCCAAAAGGTTCCAGACTGAATGGTAGCAAGCATTCCCCAAGTTCTTCCAGAATCAGGTTTTGATTTATCATCATCATTCCCAAATATCTGAACTGTGCCACATTTTCAAAACATCTGTTTTCTATCATTATGTCATGATTTTGCCTGCATTTTGGTCATGAGACAATATATAGTTAATTTTCTCTGTGTTTATTTCTAGACCAACCTCCTTACTTGCTTCAATTAAAGTTTGTGTGTTTTTCTTTATGGTATCTATAGGGGGGTTCAAAGAATGTACTCACTCTTTGATAGTCAATATCTTTGGAACAAAATGACATGTAGTTACAATTCTTGCGCAGTAGTGTAGTGCAACGTTTTCTCAACAGGTGGCAACATGAGTGTTGTGCTGCATGCACGCTGCGAGCAGAAAACAGCAGCAACAATGGCTAAAAGGTTGTTCTTTCCGCAGGGAAAGTTATCTGGTCTGACGAGGCACAATTCAAAATGAACGGTACTGTTAACCGCCACAATTGTGTGTACTGGGCTCCTATAAATCCACACGTTCACATGTGCATGGAAGTGAATCTCCTGGGTGCTAATGTGTGGTGTGGTTTGTCATCGCGCGGTTTGATTGGTTCTTTCTTCTTGGAAGGTACCATAACTGGTCAGGTGTATCTCGATATGCTTCAGAGATCAATTTTCCCTCCCATTCGAGAGCTGTTTGGAGATGAGAGATTTTACCTACAAGATGGTGCTCCACCTCACTATCACTGAGATGTCATGGCGTACTTGGATGACGGATAGGTCGAAGAGGTGCTATTGGGTACCCACCATGGTCTCCGGACCTAACACCTCTTGACTTCTACCTATGGGGAACCTTGAAGGATGAAGTTTATTGACAAAAGTCAGCTACACTGAACGTGCGACGAGAAACCATTGAAGTGTCGTGTGCAGCCATCACACCGGACACACTGACAGCCATAGTTCGCTCAGCAGTTCGGCAGCATCAACGCTGTTTAGCTGCTGATGGTGGTTACTTCAAACACATACAATGACTCTCTCTCTCTCTCTCTCTCTCTCTCTCTCTCTCTCTCTCCGTGCAAGAATTGTTACATGTCATTTTGTTCCAAAGATACTGACTATCAAAGAGTGCATAAATTTTTTGGACCCCTCTATATATTATCACCCAGTAGATTCACATCAACGGCACAGACCAACAGCTGATGTGTTCCATTTAATTTCAGTTCCACTTGGTTTTCTTGGACCTTCCTATTGGCATATTCTAAAGCAAAGTTGAAAAGGAGTGGCAATAAAGCATCTCCTTGTCTTAGATCATTCTGGACAGGAAATTTATCAGACAAATGTTTCCCTATACGGACTTTACTATAAGTTTCATTTAAACACATGACTGTGTTTACTGTGGTTAAATTGTGATGTAATTACATCCCATTACAATGAATGCTAAAAGATGCTCTGCTCATGAATGGTATGGCTATATGCTGATGGTCAAATCACCTACTGGCCAGTGACCATAGGCGCACACATCTGCACACAGGCATTGTTAGTATACGAGTTGGTACCCAAAAGAAACTGAACTTATTTTTTTTAAACTTATTTATTCAAATTTTAAGCACAAACCTTCAATCCTCTTCAAAGTACTCTCCACTTACACTAATACACTTGTCTAGTCTTTTATTCCATTTTTCAAAACATTGTCTAAATTCATCTTTTGAGATGCTTGACAGCGCCTCCATCGTTTTTTCCTTCACCTCAGCAACATCAGCAAAACGCTTTCCTTTCATGTCTCTTTTAATTCGAGGAAACAAAAAAAAGTCGGGACTCTTCTTTCAAAGCACAGCATGCTTCCATGCAACCTTGTTTTTGTTCAGCAGTCAGCAGTCATGGCACGAATTTCGCAGCCACCCTTTTCATTCCCAAATCTTCTGTCAAAGTCACTCCCGACAGCTCCACAATTTCTTCAATGGTCCGTCGTCGATCTTCCTTGATGATTTCACGAATTTTTTCAACATTTTCATGTGTTCGGGCCGTGGAAGGACGACCAGAACAAGGTTTGTCATCAATTGACATTTCACCATTTTTGAAATGGGAAAACCACTCAAACACTTGAGTTTTCCCCATAGCATTGTCCTTGTACGCCGTTTTTAACATTTCAAGAGTTTCTGTTCCACTTTTCCCGAGCAAAAAGCAGAATTTCACCGCTGCACGCTGTTCACGAAAATCAGCCATTGCAAAAACGATGATCACACAAAACAGTTGTCACTATAAACTCTGCCGAAACTAGTCCTTACCTTCTGAAGCAACGGTAGTTGGCTTATTGACTCAGGAATGTTAGCTCTATGCGCTCATAGCTGCAAAACACGGTACTACAAAAGCTCTGCCCACAAAAAAATTAGTTCGGTTTCTTTTGGGTACCCCATCATATATATTTATGTTTTGACACTTTGTTAATTGCACAGGTTATACTGCAACAAATGTCAGGGTGATTCTGAATAATGATTTGGAAAGGATGTACAAGCAAGCAGTCACATCTTATTTTAAGATACTATAAGGGCGGCTGCATACCAAATGTGTCAAGACAAGCATCAAGACATGAGACAAAAGATGCAGTCTTGCTTCATTCATGATTTGTCAGCATCATGACTCAGACTGGTTTGTGGTGGTTTTCATAATCTCATTTGTTTCAACTGTGCTCCTTTCTTTGTGTCATGTCGCAGTCATCGTGTCTTTACTGTTACATGTCTTGACGCATGCCGGTGTGTGGCCTACCTAACACTATCTACATCATTAGCTAAGAAAAAGTGAGGTTTAGATTATGGATTTCCAACCTAGAATTGAAGCTGAAACCTAATGACTGCAATGTAACATTCAGTAAATGGAAATACAGGAGGTTCATCAGAAAACAGACACAACAGTCACAGCACCAGACAACTGACACTATAGCTGCCAAACACTCACTAATGGAAAGATCTGTGGTCCACAGATATCATTACTACTTCCATCATTAGTAATCAAATGTACTGCAACCTATGAGGAACAGCATTTTAGAGCAGGTGGGCCTCTTGAAAGTATGATGATAGTAAGAAAAACCCTTGCTGCCAGCTATTACTTCCTGTAACCTTGACTCACAGAATGTCTGATAGGGTTAGAGAAGCCTCTTGAAAAAGTGCTGATATTTAGATAAACTCTGTCACATTGATCACTCATAGGATGTCTGATATCACTTGGTTTTCCTCATGCAAATGAGGTACATGGTGCAGAGGTCTACTGTGTGATGTGAAAGTAAATTAAATATACCGCTGAATTATTCAACAAATATCACTGATTCACCATCTTATGTGCAATGTGTCCTTCTAAAACTTACTTAAAAGTTTCTTACATCACACAATGCATCTTCTTTAAAACCTTATTTAAAAGTTTCTGCACACTGCATCATATGCTTCGACTGACCCTAGTCATCATCATGTGTTTAAAATTGTTGGTGAAAACAGCTGTGCTTCCATTTTGTGGTTATAATATTCAATGTGTGGCCCCACCTACATGCTTGTGCATTCCAAAGTGCTGGGTCTAGACACAACATGGCAGGAACAGCCACCCAGCACCATAGAATACACTGCAACTTGCATTCTAGACATTTAGATGGGCCTACACATCAAATATTAGGACCACAAAATGGAACCACAGCAGTTTTCACAAACAATTTTAAAAAAACACCTGATGAGGGCCAATGTCGGTCGAATCATTCAGTGGATAGAGAAGCGTTTAAATAAAGTTTTAGAAAAGAAAAACTGTGTGACATAAGAAACTTTTAAATTAGTTTTAGAAGGATGCATTGCACATAAGATGGTGAATCAGTGACATCTGTTGAATAATGATGTGTGACAGGATGCTACAATACAACTGAACAAAGAATATGCTCTCCTTGCTACATGTTTCACAATGTTTTCTTGTTTTGCTTATTCTTTGACCCTGAAGATGAAGAAGACATATTCCTCCAAAATGGTGGTAGACATTCAAGGGGCTACATGGTGTTATATCCCAGAAAACAGAACTCTTCAACCATTTTGTGAAACATTCCTCATGGAGGACACATCAAAGAGTTTTGCTGAAAATATCTTGACAGTGCAATGTTGTGAAAAGTGACAATTTATAAAATAGTGTCCAAGTTCTGAACCACAGATCGGTGCTAAATAAAAAAAAAATAAAAAGTATATGTAATAATGAAAGATAAACTTGATTACATTTGTGATCAATTAAATGCAAGCGCAGGAAAGTCATTACACTTCTGTCTCTTCAAAGTTGAAATATCAAGATGTACAGATCAGACAGGAACAAAATTGCTGTAGAGACTACTGCACAAAACTGTAAAGTGAAAATTCAGCATTGCAGATGGTTTCAGGAACCAGTCTCCCTGATCCAGGACTTATTTTTATACCAAAGCGGCATGGTTTTGATTATGTGGATATGTGAACATTCCCACAACTGATATTCATGTAAAGAAAATTCACATGTTATTCCTGAAGTACCTCTGCACAATGAGAAAATTGAGCTCTGACACCCTTTCACACTAACAGGTAAAGCATATGTGAATAGCTGTCACTCTCTGCATGAAATGAAAAAAAAATATTCATCAAGACAATGCAGATATACTCACAGAAAAACTTTGCTTCCATGTATAGAAACATTATCTTAACATGTGGTGTATGCATAGAAGCAGCCAGAATTTCAAAACTCCAGTAAAGTGTGGGGTATTTCAGGGAAGAAGGGGTCTGCAAAACCTAGGCACCTGTTGCACTCTTATGTCTTAAGTTTGCTGTTAAGGCTTACAGAAAGCAGTTAATTCTTAAATTATATATCCTGTATGAAACAATTTTGTAATGCAACTGCAAGTCATAATGTGGTTCTTCCAAGTATTTAAATATCCCAAGAAAACATTAAAAACAGACGGGTTATAGCTGTTTTAATATAACAGCTTTCTACAGGGTCTTTCTTGGTAAACTTGAAGTATTCACGGCTCTGCACTTCATGGGGACAAGTACACCTTCGGCCATGAGATGCATGCGAGTTTTGCAGATGACTCAGCATGTCTGATGGATAATAATGTTTGGAATGAAGGAAAATAATGAACTTGTAGACCTCTACATAGTATTATGTTACATGGAGACAAATGTGGTTCATGTGTGCTGATTTGTCAGCAGGAGGCAGTAGTTACCAGCACCATGCGCCATTTGCTCCCAGTTAACAGTTAGTCAGCCATGTGGCATGACATGGTTCACTATACTTTAAAGCAGTGGTACTCAACCTTTGTCAGACCGCAGCCCAGTAAATTCTTTTATAAATGATGCCTGGGCCTGGTACGGGGCCTTGGCCTGGCAGTTGAGAAACACTGCTTTAGAGCAACGTGTACTTCTTTATGACACCTATGTGAAATATAGATCTGCTGTAAAGTGTGAACAAAACTTTTGACATAAATTTCATGACGAAAGAGTTCACAGCAGACAAACAATCCATAATTTGGTAAATAAACTTAATGCTTACTGAGAAGTTAGATAACATAGGAGGCCAGACTTGAAACTAAACGTAGAAAATCAGTGGAATGTCTAGCTCAGGAAACTGGACTGTCAGTCTAGTGCAAGAGTGACAACACAACTGCTGAAGCCATCCAGTGAAACTTGGTGTCTGGTGTGCTGTAAGTTCAAGGATTGTTGTGTATGTGTTTTTTAACGAAACAATTAATTGCAAAAGATATTTATATGTAGAGGAACACCATTTTCAACACCTCCTGTGATCTGTGAACAAAGATAACAAGTTCCCTTCATTCCAGATGTTATTGGCAATATTTGCAGGTGTTCTGCAGCAAGTGGCACTCCAGTCCCCATGAAGCAAAGCACCATGAAAGCATCAAGTTTACTAAAAAAGGAATTTGAAATACACAATAAATAAAACATGGCGCTAATATACAAGTTACATTCAGTAAAAAAGTTACAAAGGTATGCATGTGGGATATATCTCAAATCAGATTCATAATCAATGCTAATTTACAGAATTAGGTACTTCAGGAGAGTTGTATAAAACCTGTTAACTGTAACGAAAACTGAAACCAGAGTCCAGGTTCTTAATGCACTGCAAGGATGGTCTGAAATACAAGTATGGCAGAATGTAGGTACATCAATTTCTGATATATGTGGGGCATTTGGAGTACATTGCTCTCTTGTGGTTTCCCACTGTTTCTTCATAGTTCCACTACATAATGAACACACATAAACATGTGATTTGTGACATAACTAAAAACTGTGATTACCTCTGAACAAATAGATTTTGTCAGCTTCAGTGCAGCAAATTCATAAAACTCTTCGGAATCGCTCATCTGTAATAAATATCAACATTTTGGCCTTGTGACTATACATTCATAAGCTCCTCAAGTCTTCAACTCATCACAGAAAATCATGAAAATTGCTATAACCTATGATGTGACGTCATGTGGTCTGCAAGTTACCAGTGTTTCCAAAGTATCTGCCAGAAGGTCGCGGGTTCAAGTCCCGATGAGGTCACTGGATTTTTTTCATTTGACCTAATCCTTCCAGCCTCACTAGTGCTCTGGGGTCATCTCAACCTCTTAACAGAAATGAATACCACGAATTACTTAAATAATTTTCCTGGGGAGTAAAGCACGGCCGGCACGTAAGACACAACCTTACCGCCATCTTTGAGCCGATTGTCTAGATAATGTGGGACCCTCAACATCTGACAACCCTATGGGCCTTCACAGCCTCTTACAGGGACAGCTTTACTTACTTACTTTACCCTAAAACTGGTGCATAAGTTTCCCAGAAATACTGGTAGCTACTTACCAGATTACACTACGACACATACCAGAAGACAACAATTTTCATAAGGCACGATCACTTGAATCGCAAATCTCATGGAAACGACTCCCTTCTCTGTTAAACTGCCTACAGCAGCACCCAGCAGAGCTAAATACACAGCACAGTAAAAGGTAAAGCTGTCCCTGTACTTAAGTAATTAAGCACTATGCCATGTATACGTAATGGGAGTGAATGTATAGACCCATGTTTTCTTTCCCTCGACACTAGTTGGTAGTGAGTGGTCAACTTCACGCCCCGACCGCTTTACCCACGGTACCCACTGGATAGGAAGGTGGGTGGGCCACAGAGCTGGTCTGAACGACATGGAAAAGTGAAAATTCTTGCTTCCATCGGGACTCGAACGCCAACCCCTTATTCGTTCAGCCAGTAGCCAATCGCTATACAGACCACACAGTCTGCGCGGTCTGCGCTTTCCAGGTAGTAAACAGTAAACAGTGCGGTAGCAAAACGAAATAGTAAACAGTGAACAGTGCGGTAGCAAAACGAAATAATTTGCACTAGGGAATACAATAGGCGTACTCACATTCACATCATTACATTCAGCATTCAAGTGCTAGAAAATACAATTTTGAAGTGCTCGTAAACAAGCGTCTGCTTCGGAATACGACAAACTGTCAGCCACGCATTCCACTTCCACGACCACAATTCGCGTCGATACACCACACTTAACAGCAAAAACTGATTCCAACCCTTGGCAACTCAATGTTATTGGCGGGCAGCATGACTGACATTACGACGCGGAAGCATTACAACTACCCTCTATACTCAAATTTGAGACTATTGCTCTTCCTAATGACTAATGACCGCTACTAATGACGGTCTCCACCAGCCCCGTGAACCCGTGAAACTCCCATGTTATTGGTTGGCAACATGGCGGCCATGACACCTCGGTGCAATGCTGCTGCCATCTATGTTCATTTTACATGGAACTAAATTTAAAATGACCTCCTGGGCCGAGAGCACAATCGGTAAGAAAGTATGCTACTTTACCAACTATTTTGAGTGCTCCCCCTCCAATGCTTTTTTCGCTGCTAGCACTAAATACTTTTACAACCACATCTCTTGTACTGCAGTCTCTCTTTCCCTCTGGCTT
>NW_019724816.1:0-6346 GCF_002891405.2 Cryptotermes secundus | reverse complement strand
GATGTTATCATTCGCTGCACAGTAGTTTCTGTTGCTGCACTGCAACTGCTTGTCACCAGGGATACTTTCTCCAACTTATGAAACATTTAATGATGCTCATGTGACTAGTTGGCACACATATTCTTCCAGTAATTCCATAACTTCTGTCAATTTCCAGGTTTGGTATGGGCAGGACATTATAAGGGAAAAATGAAGAAGCATTACTCACAGATGTAAATTCATGCGTATTCATCTATGAACATTTACATGAACTAGGTAGTCTGGAAATGACTGGAATCGATCATTATACACCTATTGCATTCAATCCAATCGCATAAGTGTGAGCCAATCAGAGGATAAAGTTCTGTGCAGCAAACATTTCTCTGAAAGTGATTTCACTACAGCTGAAAGTATTGTGAGATGTCTCACACGAATTTACATTCCTTGGTGGTGTAAGCAAAGAAACAGGTTGATGACTGAAGCAGCCAGGCAGAGGGCTACAGAGAGGAAGATGAAGATACTCTCTCATCGGTAAGTCATTAGGAAAGTAATGCTTCTTCATTTTTCCCTTATAATGGCCTGTCCATACCAGCCCTGAAAATTGACAGAGAGCAGTTCTGAAATTACTGGAAGAATATGTGTGCCAATTAGTCACATGAGAATCATTAAATGTTTCATAAGTTGGAGAAAGTATACCTGGTGACAAGCAGTTGCAGTGCAGCAAGAGAAACTACTGTGCAGCGAATGATAACATCGTCATTCACAGTTCAACTACACACAAGAAACCTACTGTGAACTTGAGCTCCATCTTCTTCCCGCTTTGCAAACATGTTGCAACGAATGAAAACATGGTCAACCACAGTTCAATTACATACACGACACTTATTTTGAACTTGAGCTCCTTTATCTGTTCCCCTCTTTGCAAACATGCTTCCTTTGTCTGAGAATATTAGAACTTCACTGGGTCAGAGTTCATTCTGGCCTTTATCTTCAAGAAATTATATTTCAACCGAGAATTGTATGGGAAATTGTTTTCTGACACACATGGGTCTTCTTTATGTGTAGGTAAGAATGAAGAGGCATTACTTTATAATTGACTTGCAAAGTTCAGGTTATCCACCTCAGTGTGAAACTCTGAGAAGCAGAATCAGTATCAGGGTTGAATATGTGTAGGACTATTTATGTAATTTGTTTACCTATTTCATTTTTGTTAATTGTTATTCACTTCTGTTGTTATAGGTGTATTTCTTCTCTTGCTTTCGCCATATAATCCTACCTGTACTGGACTGGTGAACATGAACATAAGATTTTCAATAGTAATTGCATTTCTTTAACATATATTTTGCTATATAATCGTATCCAATACTGAAGTGGAAGTTGAAGAGATACCAGATTGTCAGTATTCATTACATTTTTTTGTAAGATATGTTACTTTTGCCATATAATCCTTTCCATTACTGAACTGGAATATGAACAGATACAGATGAACAGAAGATTGTTGCTTTGCTGTTACCTCCTCCTCCTCTGACAAACTCTTGTCCACAACTTCTTACTGTGAAACACAATGCAACTCCAAATCGTGCAAATCGTTGATGTAGACCGATTGTATGTGCGTGCTAGATCAGCAACGCTCACACCTCGTTCTCGCTTTTCAATGATTTTTCCTTTCTTTTCTACCGTAATTTTTATTCCCTTAGGGCTGTCTTTTTGCGGCCTTTTCTTCGGGGACATTTTTGCAAGGGTTATTAAATTCTGCACAGAAAAAATCACAACTAATATGTCTGAACACGAGTTTGGAAAAATGTGTGATCACAAGCGACACTAAGATGCTAGCGGAACGAGTGCTAAACACAGACTGATGTAGCAAGCGCACAATCCGGGACTTCCCCTCTCGTCACTCGTTATGTGAAACGTCGCTCGTTAAGTGAGTCATTTTTTACAATTTGTTTTGCTCGTTATGCGAATTACTCATTATGAGAGGTGCTCCTTAAGCGAGGCTCCACTGTATATGCAACATTTTATCATGTAAGAAAATTCGGAAATAAAATATCCCGTGTAAATATATAATGATTTGAAACGCTATCAGACACCATCAGTGGTAAGATATTGCCGACAGCCAAACCTTGCTCAACTGAGCATAACGATGCACAGTAGTCAGTTGCACAAACCTATCATAATCTACCCTCACAACCTAACATCAGCGTAACTTACCGAGCTTTCCCCCTTGAAGGTAGAGAAGGATGCGCAGTAGTCTACTGCGCTAACCTAACCTAACTTAAGCTAACTTATCCGAAATCAACGAATGGTAGCCAAGGGCCAGAACCCTGAGTTACCCGTGGATGCGCAGTAGTCCATTGCGCACACCTAACAGCGACGTCATTTACGAAACTGCTATTTAACGGAACAATGTATGGTTTATGGTCACAATAACGTCAAGTGTAGACTGAAGTTTAAATTCTCTAGTGTGACGTTATATTTTTGTGTGTAATATATACAGTGATGTGTATGAGGTTTTGCAGTGTTTTCAAGGAAGTTAAGATCTGCATACACCCACAATGGATTCAGAAGTTTCCCCTTTTATGTACATATTTTGTTTTCATGAAGAATTCTTGCGTAGCATGAAGAATGATGGCAAGTGACTTCTAAGTTTGATGTGTTTTTCTGTCTGTAGACAAAGGATTGCATTCTTGGCAGATAATCTTCCAGGCTTACATGTGCTACCAGGTATTATACAGCATTTGGGAATTATTTTCTTTACATCTACTAAACTGCTTACAGAATCACATTGTTTATGGGAGAGCACGAGTCGTTACAGCTGAAATTCTTGTATTTTATAGCTTAGTGGAGAAAATATATAGTGAAGTGTTGGTTTACTGTTTTAATGCTTAGAAGAATGTTGGAAGTTATTTTCTTATGTTCAGATCGTAATCAGTGATTTCCCTATCTAATATTTGAGCACTAGTATTGTGGGGTAGATACCTTTCATATAAAGTATATGTATATCCTTCACATATGTTGAAAAACATAATAAAGATAATAATGGGAACATTCGAAAAGAGAATATTTCGGGAACTGTTGGAAATTGTAAGAGTCAATCAAGAAAATTGTGATATCTTGCAACTGAGAGCGTTGTAAAAAATGTGAAAATTTCGAAAAAGTGCATTTACTACCATTATAAATATCGTAATATATTCCAGGTGTCAGATTACGTAGAGAGTTTAACAGAAAAATATATAGCAAGGGTTTATCATGTGAGAAAATTAGGAAATAAAATGCCCCGTATAAATATAAAATGATTTCATACGCTGTCAGAGACATTCAGTCTTAAGATATTGCCAACGGCCAGACAGTGATCAACCGAGCATAACGATGCGCAGTAGTCATTTGCGCACACCTGTGAGAATGTACTCTCCCAACATAACATTAACGTAAATTACTCAGCTTCGCCCCCTCCAAGAGACAGATGGATGCGCAGTAGTCTTCTGCGCAAACTTAACCTAACCTAACATCGGCGAATGGTACCCAAGAGCCTGACCCTCTAGTTAGAGATCGATGCGCACACTTAAGAGTGACGTCATTTACTAAGATGCTGTTTAATGGAACGTAATATAGGATTTCACATTAATGTGAAATGTTTTAAATATTTGGGTAGCTTGTTAACAGATGATGGAAGGTGTACTAGTGAAATAAAATCCAGGATTGCCATGGCAAAAGCTGCATTTAGCAAGAAGAAGAAGAATCTTTTTACCAGCAAATTGGACTTAAATTTGAGGAAGAAACTAGTGAAATGCTACATTTGGAGCATAGCTCTGTATGGGGCTGAAACATGGACACTTAGGGCAGTAGATCAGAAACATCTGGAAAGTTTTGAAATGTGGTGTTGGAGAAGAATGGAGAAGATCAGTTGGACCGATTATGTGAGAAATGAAGAAGTGTTAATTAGAGTCAGTGAGCAGAGGAATATCCTACATGAAATAAGAAAACGGAAGGCTAATTGGATTGGTCATGTTTTACGCAGAAACTGCCTTCTAAAAGAAGCTATCGAAGGAAAGATAGATGGGCGGATAGAAGTGACAAGAAGACGAGGAAGAAGACGTAAGAAGATGCTGGATGACCTTGGGGACAGAAGAGGATACTGTCATTTGAAGGAGAAAGCTCTAGATCGCATTAAGTGGAGGAATTGTTTTGAAAGAGACTGTGGACCTGTCGTCTTGACAGATTACTGCTGCTGATGATGATGAATATAGGATTGTCGTAACGTTGAATGTAAATCGAAATATGACTTTATATATAATATTGAGCGCGTTGACTGCTCTTCCACCCATAATATCAATTTATGCTCCCATATTTCGATGTTTTATTGCTACGTAATAGCTTAGATTGTGTCGAAAATGTCGCTTCCACCTCACGAGTTTGCGGATCCCCCACGGTGATACAAATGATTACTGAATATGACATATTATGGCATTATGGTGCCCTCGATTGGCATGACGTTATGACGAAAAATATTTCTTATCAGTGAAANACGAAAGCAAGTGCATAAAAGAATAGTGGGTGTGTAGTGAAGGTCAATGTGCGTGTGTGAAGTTATTCTTGAACTTATTATTAATCTCGTGTGAAATATGTACAGTGATTTGCATAAAATTTGTTTCAGTGGTTATATGGATAGAGAGTGAATTAGATTTTATGAGTACATACTTAGTATGACAGAAAACAGTGTGTTGTTTAGGTATATATATGTAGGTTATTATTCAGAATCATATACTTTTTCTTTGCATTAGTATGTGTACTTGTAAGAAGAGGGTGAAAAGTGAAGTTCTAGTTCCCATTGAAGAAGTTATTTTTTTAATTTAAACATATATCTTAGTTGTGTGAGACAGAATGGTCGGTATAATGTATGTTGTTTCGGTGACAATAACGTGTAGTGTAATGTGAAGTTTAAATTCTCTAGTGTGATATATTCTATGTGTAATATATACTGTGATGTGTAGTGAGGTTTTGCAGTGTTTTGAAAAATGTTAAGATTTTCATTCACTCACAAAGGATTGAAAAGTTTCCCCTGTGTATATAGATATCTTGTTTGCATGAAGAATTCTTTCTAATAAGTAGGTGGTATGCTATTTGAAACAGATGTTGTCATTGGTGTTATGCTGGCAATCCTGTTCAGTGACAGTGTAAAATGTGCACAATATTGTGTAGAGTATGTGTTATAGCATGAAGAATGATGGCAAGTGATTTTTAAATTAATGTGTTTTCTGTCTGATAGACAATGGATTGCATTCTTGGCAGTTAATCTTCCAGGCTTACATGGGCTAGCATGTATTATACAGCATTAGGGAATTATTTTCTTTCCATCTACTAAACTGCTTACAGCATCACATTGTTTATGGGAGAGCACGAGTCGTTACAGCTTACATTCTTGTATTTGTATTTTATAGCTTAGGGGAGAACATATATAGTGATGTGTTGGTTTACTGTTTTAATGCCGAGAAGAATGTTGGAAGTTAATTTCTTATGTTCAGATCGTAATCAGTGATTCCATATCTAATATTTGAGCACTAGTATTGTGGGGTGGATACCTTTCGTATAAAGTATATCTATGTCCTTGACATATGTCGAAAACCATTATAATGTTAATAATGGGAACATTGGAAAAGAGAAAATTTGCGGAACTTGTGGAAATTGTAGGAGTAAATAAACATAATTGTGATATCATATACTTGAGAGCGTTTTGAATTATCAGTATTTCGGGAAAATGCATTTAAGTCCACTATAAATATTAGTATACTCCAGGTTTCATAGATTGTGTAGAGAGTTTAACAGAAAAATATATGAAAGAATTTATGACATGAGAAATTTCGGAAATAAAATGTCCCGTATAAATATATAATGATTTACTACGCTATCAGAGGCATTCAATCGTATGATATTGCCGGCGGCCAAAGCGTGCTTAACTGATTATAACGATGCGCAGAAGTCGTTTGCGCACACCTATTATAATGTGTAATCACAAACTAACATTATCATAAATTACCGAACTTGGCCCCCTCAAGGGTACAAATGAATGCGCAGTAATCTACTGCGCAAACCTAATATGACCAACCTAACCTAACCTAACGTAACCTAACATCAGCGATCCAAGGGCCAACCCCCTGGTTTACAGGTGGGTGCTCAGTAGTTCATTGCGCACACCTACGAGTGACGTCATTTACGATGCTGCTACTTAACCGAACGTAATATAGGACTGTCGTAACGGCAATATAAGTCGAAATATGACGTTATGTATAAAATTTAGAGTCTTAACTGTTTTTCCACCCATAATATAAATTACTGTTTTTATATTCCGAGGTTTTATTGCTACGTGATA
>NW_019724815.1:3427-4747 GCF_002891405.2 Cryptotermes secundus | reverse complement strand
AGAGAAACAAAGGTTGTCGTTGGTGTTATGCTGGAAATCGTGTTAAATAACAGTGTGAAATGTTCACAGTGGTGTGTAGTGTATGTGTGATAGCTTGAAGAATGATGGCAAGTTATTTCTAAGTTAGATGTATAATTCGGGGTGATAGACAAAGGATTGCATTATTGCCATCAAATCTTTCAGGATTACATGTGCTAGGAGTTAGTATAGGGGCACAGTGAATTATTTTCTTTCCATCTATTAAACTACTTAGAGAATGATATTGTTTACAGGATTGCACGAGTTGTTAGAGCTGACAGACTTGTAATGGTATTTTATAGTTTAGTCTAGAAGATATATGGTGAAGTGTTCGTTTTTTGTTAATGTTGAATGACATATTGTTAGGTTCAGATCGTAATCAATGATTTTCCCTATCTACTATTTGAGCACTAGTGTTGTGGGGTGGATACCTTTCATATGATGCATATGTATGTCCTTGACATATGTCGAAAACTTTTGAAAATTGTCAGAGTAAATCAAGATAATTGTGATTCATGCACTTGAGAGCGTTTTGAAATATCAGTATTTCTGAAAAATGCATTTACGTCCACAATAAATATCGTAGTATATTCCAGGTTTCATAGATTACGTAGAGTTTAACAGAAAAGTTATGCAAGGGTNGTTTATGACGTGAGAAATTTCGGAAATAAAATATCCTGTAGAAATATATAATGATTAATACGCTGTCAGATTCATTCAATCGTAAGATATTCCCGACGGCCAAACCGCGCTTAAGTGATCATAACGATGCGCAGTAGTCGTTTGCGCACACCTATCATAGTGTACAATCACAACCTAACATTAACATAAATTACCGAAATTGGCCCCCTCCAAGGTACAGATGGATGCGCAGTAGTCTTGTGCGCAAACCTAATCTGAAGAATGTAACCTAACCTAACCTAACTTAACCTAATATCAGCGATCCAAGTACCAGCCCCCAGGTTTATAGTTGGGTGCGTAGTAGTTCATTGCGCAGACATAAAAGTGACGTCATTTACGAAGCTGCTATTTAACGGAACGTAATATAGGACTGGCGTAACGTGGATTATAATTAGAAATATGACGTTATGTATAAAATTGATCGTCTTAACGGTTTTTCCACCCAAAGTATAAATTTTTATTGTTATATTCCGAGGTTATATTGCTACGTGATAGCTCATATTGTGTCGAGAACGCCGCTCTCACCTCAAGAGTTTTCGAATCCCCCACGGTAATATATATGATTACTGAATATCACATATTATGGCATTATGCTGCCCTCCAATGGCATAACTTTATGAC
>NW_019724815.1:0-1189 GCF_002891405.2 Cryptotermes secundus | reverse complement strand
ATCGTGTTAAATGACAGTGTGAAATGTTCACAGTGGTGTGTAGAGTATGTGTGATAGCTTGAAGAATGATGGCAAGTGATTTCTAAGTTAGATGTATATTTCGGTATGATAGAGAAAGGATTGCAATATTGCCATGTAATCATCAAGGCTTACATCTGCTAGGAGGTAGTATAGGTTATCAGGGAATTATCTTCATTCCATCTATTAAACTACTTAGAGAATGACAATGTTTACAGGATTGCACGAGTTGTTACAGCTGACAGACTTGTAATGGTATTTTATAGTATAGTCTAGAAGATATATAGTGAAGTGTTCGTTTTTTGTTAATGTTGAATGATATATTGTTAGGTTCAGATCGTAATAAATGATTTTCCCTATCTGCTATTTGAGTACTAGTGTTGTGGGGTGGATACCTTTCATACGAAGCATATGTATGTCCTTGACATATGTCAAAACTTTTGGAAATTGTAAGAGTAAATCAATATAATTGTGATATCATGCACTTGAGAACGTTTTGAAATATCAGTATTTCGGAAAAATGCATTTACCTCCACTATAAATATCGTAGTATATTCCAGGCTTCATAGATTATGTAGACTTTATCAGAAAAGTTATGCAAAGGTTTATGACGTGAGAAATTTCCGAAATGAAATGTCCCGTAGAAATATATAATAATTTAATACGCTATCAGATGCATTCAATCGTAAGATATTGCCGACGGCCAAACCGTGCTTAAATGACCATAACGATGCGCAGATGTCGTTTGCGCACACCTAAAATAATGTACAATCACAACCTAACCTTAGCATAAATTACAGAACTTGGCCCCCTCCAAGGTACAGATGGATCCGCTGCAGTCTTCTGCGCAAACCGAATCTGACCCACGTAACGTAACGTAACCTAACCTAACCTAACCTAACCTAACCTAACTCAAACTAACATCAGCGATCCAAGGGCCAGCCCCAGGTTTACAGGTCGGTTCGCAGTAGTTCTTTGCGCACACATAAACATGACGTCATTTACGATCTGCTATATAAGGGAACGTAATATAGGACTGTCGTAACGTGGACTATAAGTCGAAGTATGACGTTATGTATGAAATTGAGCGTCTTTACTGTTTTTCCACAAAAAGTAAAAATTTTTATTGTTATATTCCGAGGTTATATTGTTACGTGATAGCTTAGATTGT
>NW_019724814.1:0-838 GCF_002891405.2 Cryptotermes secundus | reverse complement strand
AGCAACGCAAAGCTAGCAAGCAGGCAACGCAAAGCTAGCAAAAAAAACGCAAATAAGCAAGCAAGCAACGCAAAGCAGAAAGCAAACAATCAACGCACACAAGCATGCAAGCAAGCAAACAAGCAAGCAAAGTAAAGCAACTATGTTACGCAAAGCAAGCAAGCAAGCAACGCAAAGCTAGCAACTAGCAAAGCAAAGCTAGCAAGCTAGCAACGGATAGCTAGCTAGCTAGCTACGAATTGCAAGCAAGCAAATTACGTAAATTTTGCAAGCTAACAAAGTAAAGATGAAAAGCTTGCAACGCAAAGCAAGCAAGCTAGCATCGGAAAGCTAGCAAGCTAGCAACGCAAAGCTAGCAAGATAGAAAAGCAAAGCTAGCAAGCAAGCAACGAAAAGCTAGCAAGCTAGCAACAAAAATCTAGCAATCTAGAAGCGCAAAGCTATGAAGCTAACAACGAAACAAGCAAGGAAGGAACGCAAAGCAAGCAAGCAAGCTAACAAGCAAAGCAAAGCTAGCAAGCTAGCAAATCAAATCTAGCAAGCTAGCCACGCATATATAGCAAGCTAGAAACGCAAAGATGCCAAGTTAGAAAGCAAAGCTGGCTGGCTATCTAGCAAAGCAAAGCTAGCAAGCTAGCAACGCAAAGCTAGTAATTTAGTAACGGAAAGCTAGCAAGGTAGAAAAGCAAAGCTAGCAAGCTTGCCATGCAAATCTAGCAAGCTAACAACGCAAAGCTGGCAAGGTAGCAACGCAGAGCTGACAAAGTAGCAACGCAAAGCTGGAAAGTTTGCCAAGTAAAGCCAGCAAGATAGCAAGGCAAAGCTAGCTATCTAGAAA
>NW_019724813.1:0-495 GCF_002891405.2 Cryptotermes secundus | reverse complement strand
TAAGTTTACTGCAGAGTGACAGTGTGGCTGGAAAGATTAGGTAAACTGAAAAAAATCCACCCCATCGGGATGTGATGCCGTGACCTTCTGGCTTCTGCCTCAAACAACTACGCTACTGCGTGCTCCCAAGACACTATTAGCCAGACTGAAAAACAAAGTACCTTAACTGAGGAAGTTATTTATTTTCATTAACAAAAGGATAAACTGAATCATCTACTAGCAAATAATAGGCAATTACTTTTAGCCCATTGCTAGGATACAAGGAGATGAATGACTGTAGGATTGACAAATTGAAGGGATGATAAAGGTATATGGGAGAAAGTAGGGAAAGAGATAGAGGGATATAGAACAGGAAAAATGAGAGTGAGGAAACTTTTAATTTGGCGAGGGATAAAGGAAAGGGGAAAGAAGTGATGGTAAGACAGACAAATAAAAGGGATAGGAAAATAAGGAGAAAGGAGAGGAGGAGGTAAATATAGGAAAGGGATAACAGAA
>NW_019724812.1:0-754 GCF_002891405.2 Cryptotermes secundus | reverse complement strand
AATAAATATCTTTAAGCTCTGAAGCATCGATCACAGCACATTGCTCACCCCATAAAGAGAAAACCTGAATGGCGTTTTATTGAAAATTGTACAAAGTTATTTTTTCTGAATAAATGTCTTTAAGCCGTGAAGCATCCATCACAACACAATGCTGAACATGTAAAGAGAAAACAAGAAAGAAAGTATTGTTTATTTTAGCGTGAAAAGTAAAGTAAAGTGTGCTAATAGTTGCAGGTAAATAATTTGTATGGTACATTAATCTTCCTTTTCAGTAGAGTTGCACTGAATGACAATATGCATTTTCAAATTCTCGAACTTGAAGGATCTGCGATTGTCACTAACAATGACCTTGTATTTGGAGAAACTCCTTTCTACGTCGCAAAATGTCACAGGGGCATACTTCAAACAAGTCAAATCACTTGCGTCAAGTTCTAATTCACTGTTGTCAAATTCAACTTCTTTGCCACAAAGAATGTCAGTAATTGTACACAGTGTTGAATATCCAGGATTTCGTTGGAGCACATTTGTAATTTTGCACTAATTTTCACAGTAACTTCGCCCTGTGCTTGATGTAATTCAGTTTCAACTTTCTTAACAATTTGTAATGCATTGCACAGTTGCATGACCACAGCTTCAAGTCTAAAGTTTGTGTGTTTTTCTTTATGGTATCTACATTATCATCCAGTAGATTCACATCATCGGTGTAGAACAACAGCTGGTGTGTCCCGTTTAGTTTCAGTCCCACCTGTCTTCC
>NW_019724811.1:535-837 GCF_002891405.2 Cryptotermes secundus | reverse complement strand
CATATACACGGTGCCAAATCCCAGAAGACTGCTTTCTTCTTATTCTATTTCTGTGGGTGTATTTGTTGCCGCGGAAACGTGTTTACAGAGCTGTTGCCTGACAACGCGTTGATCAAATCTGTTACAATATTGCATACTAGAGTATTGGTCTGTATTCCACCTCGCCCGACGTCAGTTCCAGAGTACTGAAAAGTGCATGGGTTTACTTACTTACTCATGGAGCTGAGCCCTTCTGGAGGAGCCGCCAATTCTGCAGCTACTCAAGAATTTACCAGCATTTTATGGCACCCGACATTACCGTG
>NW_019724811.1:0-499 GCF_002891405.2 Cryptotermes secundus | reverse complement strand
GCCAGATCAATCCAATCAATACCATCCCATTCTATCTCTCTAAGATACATTTTAATATTGTTCACCTACCTACGCCTTGGTCTTTCCTTCTGGCTTTCCCACCAATATCCTATACGTATTCCTCGTATCCCCCAATCTTGCTACATGCCCTGCCCACCTCATCCTCCTTGACTTGATCATTCTAATTATACTTGGAGAAGAGTACAAGTTATGAAGCTCCTCATTATGCAGTTTTCTTCAACCTCCTGTCACTTCATCTCTCTTCGGTCCAAATATTTTCCTCAACACCCTGTTCTCAAACACCCTCAGTCTATGTTCCTCCCTTAATGTCAGAGACCAAGTTTCACAACCATACAGAACCACAGGCAAAATTATAGTTTGAAAAGTGGATGGGTTACTTTACAAAGATTAATTCATTTGGTTACCATGAAATTATAATAAAAACGTAACAAATATAAGGTTTCAGAATATTTTGATCGTTTTTATCCAGAGTTATAAA
>NW_019724810.1:0-812 GCF_002891405.2 Cryptotermes secundus | reverse complement strand
GAATATTTTATTAAAATTCATTAAATGTTATAGTAATTATCAGAATTTTGAAGGAATTTCTAAAATTAGAGTGAAATATTTTATAAATTTTTTGAAATTTTTTTAACGTGAACATTTCAAAATATTTGAGTATATAAATATATAAATTTCGTTGAATTCATTTAAAATTTAATTAAATTTCCTTAAATTAACTTGGAATCTTTCAAAGTTTCTTTAAATTTCAGGAAACATTATGTAAATCGTCGAAAAGTCTACTAGAATTTCCAAAATAAGTTTGAAATCTTTCACAAAATAATTGATATATTTAAATTAACTTGAAATCCAGAAAAAAATATTGGATAAACTACATGAATTTGGTTTAAGAATGTGAATATTAGTTTATTGTTCCTTAAATTTTTTTAAATCCTTCATAATTTCATTGAAATTATTTAATCCTTAAATATTGTCGAACAATTGGATAAATTTCCATAATTAAAAAATGGAATTTTTGACAATTTTTAGAAAATCTTTGAATTAAATTGAATTCTGTAATAATTCTTGTAAACATTTCTTTAATTCGTTGAAAACTTTCAAACCCTGGTTTATACTCGTTAAATTTAACATGATATGAATCAGATTTGACTAAAAATTCCCTAATGTAATGAAGAAAATGTCAATATTTTATACAGATTTCCATTTAATAAGAAGAAATCTTTCACATATTGTCTGTAATAAGTTATATTAACATGAAGTATTCAAAGAATATTCGGAAATATATATTTAAAAACAGTTTGAGTTCGTTCATAATTTGTATAAATTCTATTAATTAACTT
>NW_019724809.1:21538-25951 GCF_002891405.2 Cryptotermes secundus | reverse complement strand
TATGGTCTTCTGGGATGTGATGCTGTTCAGGTACAAACATTTAAGAGGGATCTGCTGCTTCCATCTTCAAGACACGAGGACATGTGTGTAGCACAAAAGGAAGAATTTTCAATAACATGCTATATGTGCGAAATATATATTTGACAAAAAGCCAATCATATTCATAAGAGACAAATCCATCTTCTTGTCAGAGAGGATGTTACATAGGGACTATTATCGCAAAGACTCAGTTGAACAAAAGAATCTCTGGTCGTGGGCCTCAAGCGGCCTGACTCCAAGATGAACTGATTGGTGGTAAACCATCAGTCATAAAGTGACTTTGACTTTGACTTCGACTTTGACCATCTTCAACCCTGAAAATGATAACAACAGCTTCCTCCAAAATACTGTACGTATCTACCAAACCATATGGCATCACATTTCAGAAGGCCCTGACATTAATATTCTCTGCTTAGAACCTCAAATCTCACATGTTCATGCAGATAATACGTCACAATAAACACTCACTGTCATTAGTTCTGTAAGGTTTATATTAAGAAAAGCATGGATACATGAGATGGCCAAACATCTAAGAAACCAACAAAATTTTTTAAAGAATTTTGATAGGTGAATGTACAACATATTAAATCTGATCAGAATAATATCCCATTACAGCAGAAAATGCAACTGAACATTGCAGTCAAGTGGTTAACATGTATGCTTTATATTAAGGAGGTTCTGAGTTCAAATCTTGACACAAAGAGTAGATGACTAACGTTGTCTTTAGTGGTATTCATAAATCTCTACGGATGAAAGACAAGACAGTACCCTAAATTAAGCCAAGACCACGTCCTTCCACATCCTTTCCAATTCATCCTACCTTTCATACTATGTGAGCATCTGCAATAAACGTGAAGTAGAGCAAAAATAAATAAAATAATAGAACAGGAAATGCTAATAATAAATTCAGATTACTTTAACTGTAGCTGCACCAAGCAAAGATTGTGTTCGCCATGTCCTGTATACTGCTGTCAAGACTCAATCAGTCTCACCTCCACTTCCAATGAAGCAGTGTTGAGTATCTTAATAGCATTATGACAGCCACACCACAGTTTGCCTGCTATTGGCAGCATCCTTGTGACTGGAGTCGCTGCAGTCCCCACTGACACTGTAAATGGGTCTGTTGTATTCCAGCCACCATCTGCAACAAGGACACTTATTTGATCAATGTGTGCTCAAGATTCCTGATCGTTACACAAAATTGAGGAACATAAGTGAAAGAAATTAAAATGGATTTGAAAAATTACATAATGACGTGTGAGTGTAATCATATTATAGGGCCTTATAATGAAACCCCATTTCTCCAAGATGTCCCTTTGCATCAGAGATAATCTCACATTAAAGTCACATTTCTTTTTAAATCTGCTAAAGAAAATGCAATAAAACATGTAAGCTGTTCATCGTCAAGCTCATTAATCACATATACTCTGCAAAAAATATATGTTTCTTAAGAAAAATGCACCAGTTGTTCATAAGAATAATCATGCAATTGTGCATACAGCATGTGCGACTGTTCTGGATCGAACATAAAATTCTGATCATTTTGGAATGAAAGTCAACATGAATAACAATATCAAGACTATTTCTTTAAAATTTCAGAGAATTTCACTACATTATAAATTTGCCTAATAAATAAATTCAGAGTTTAATGACAAATGTGTTCAAATACTGGGTGAGGAAACAGTAAAATTATCATAAAAATAAGACATTTACACAAAATTTGTGAAAAGAAAATCTCACAGAAGGACAGCACATTAAGAAATCCAGGCAGAGGTGGAAAGATGATATTGTTATTTGTATGGGTGTGACTATAGACAGGGCATGGATGGTGACCACTTATACACATCACTCGGAACTACAAGTAATTACAGCAAGCGCACTGCTGATTTCCACACTTTACATATCACTACACGTTAAGTCTTCTACAGTCTGCAGTGTCTTCACTAGTCACTGCTTGGTAACAGCTCGCAACTATGGAGATTCTTCAGCTTCTGTGCTCACATTTTTACTGTCTGGCAAATATCCCACAACTGAACTATAGTGCCATCTTTCCTCTGCCTCCCTCACAGAATTCAACTCTCAACTGACTGGGTTGCCCCAAATGTCTTCCTTATAACCCCTTTGCATGAACTAGTAGTAAACACTGTTACCAACAGTTACTCTATTGTACTTCTTTTGGCTTATTTTGGACCAGTGATTGAGACCAGCTCTTTCTAAGGGGCCCAACTGAGTAGGTTAAAACCTTCCCTATCCAACTGAAGACGGAGACAGATCCAGTCTCCGAAACGTCGTGGTTTTTTGTCTTTTATATACCGGACGATGGGTGAAGTCCAAAATAAGCCAAAAGAAGTACAGTATACACCATCGTCAGAATCCTTTCAAGTCTATCTGAGTTACTCTATTGTTGAGGGCATATTTGTTGCAGTGGGGATGTGTTTACTGATCCCTTGCCTTGAAATGGGTTGCATAATACCGTTGTTTATTTGCCTATCTCAAAGTCATTGCATAGCAATGACTGTACATGCTACAATATTAAAATGGATCTTAAGAGAAATAGGTAGTACTAGTGAGAACCAGCTGGGGAGAGGGTCCNTAGAATGTTGCTATACAGAATTTCAGCTTTCACTGCACTATGTACCACGCAAAAACTGCTTGACTTTACTGGTGTTTAACAGCTAACCATGGGATACAACCTGGGAATCACTGCTTTAATGCATTCCTCATATAATAGAAACACAGATTTGAGATGTTCATGGCAATGACATCTGTATTGCAATCCTTTGAAACATGACACTATGCTGTAGTGTGGCAAGTGGGTACCAGCATTTTGATAGTACATGCTACCTCACAGACATTATTCCAAAATGCTGGTACCCACATACCAGAGTACAGCATATTGTCACAACCCAGAAGGCCACAATATGGACATGCAGAAAGACATGTGAATATTACTTACTATGGTCTCGCACATACACGGTGATGTCACCATTTGCCAAAGAGACAAATACTCTGTTATCTAGATAACTGAAATAAAAACAAATATCTTAAATTATAATCATTTCTGAACAAAAATATTACATTGAACCTAACCTACACTAACAATTGACACCTATAACGAATATATTACCATGTTCAGTACTGCATAGGCTAACAGTACACACAACCTTCATATGGGAAAGGGGACAAAGATAAAATTTATAACCCTTTTTATGCCCATTTTAATTTAAATAATCCTTCTTCTGTTAGAATGTGTCTATGTTTAAGCATAACTGTTTCTGTAAAAATTTATGAATACTTAATTTTAAATATTGGTAGAACACATTTATTTCACACTGATCTTCCCCAAAAGCAAATATGGCCAGTTTATTGGATACAGTCAATTCCGTCAAGAGATGCAGAAGATGTTAATTTCACTGAGATTCTTGAGCACTAAATAAATCCAATCCAGAAAAACCATTCTTTAAGTAACTATATCCTGCACTGCAATGGAAAGAAATAAATAACCCCTTTCAAGTCAACTATCAAACTTGGTCTGACATTAAAACTTTTGCATTCTGTCCCAACATAAGATTTAAAACAACAAGTTTAGAACAAAAAAAGGCAAATTGATATTGGACGTGGTAGACAGTTAAATGTTCAAATAAATATAACTCAAGGCAAGCTGGTTCTGGCATTCAGAAGACCGCACTCCAATCCAGGGTCATGCTGAGTCCAACAGAAACAAACCTGGCAGGTTGCTGTGTATGAATATAAATGTACACCATGTTCAGAACTAGACAGTATTTCTAAAAAATGTTTACACCGAGTTACTCGCTGTGGAATCCATGTTTAATGTTCCTCAACTTAAGATATTTTTTTTCATTTTAAGATCAATTTTAATGATCAAATCAATAATTAAAGAGTATAATTCCATCCATTCAAGATTTTCCACTGTTTAGTTTTCAAATTCTCTGTAAAGAAACCTTAAATAAGGATTTCATTACATTAATCAATTTATTTTCATACTGAATACATAATGTAATACTATCATCTCCAGTTCGAAAGTAATATGCATGGTGGCAATAGCTGTTAATATTGTATTACTTCAAATATACGATGGGGTACAAAAAAGATACCGAACTAATTTTTTTGTGGGCAGAGCTTTTGTAGTACCGCGTTTTGCCGCTAAGAGCGCATAGAGCTAACATTCCTGAGTCGATAAGCCGACTACCGTTGCTTCAGAAGGTAAGGACTAGTTTTGGTGGAGTTTATAGTGACAACTGTTTTGTGTGATCATCGTTTTTGCAATGGCTGATTTTCGTGAACAGCGTGCAGTGGTGAAATTCTGCTTTTTGCTCGGGAAAAGTGGAACAGAAACTCTTGAAATGTTAAAAA